>NC_030852.1:4636059-4698647 GCF_000208745.1 Theobroma cacao
ATTGGTGGAGTATATATTAATTATTTACTGCAGAGGGGGTTCCGTGGACCAGCCTATTAGAGGGGCACGGTAAACTCCATTATATTTTTACATTGAACGGAGAGGCGCGTAGGGTATCTCCAGGGGTAAATCTTAGGGTTCACTTCACGCTAAACCACCACGTGAAGGGAAACTCAGCCAACGCCAAGGAACGACTGTATTTTCTCAAACTAATATATTTTAAGTGTATACGAAATTTTAACAGCCTTGGCGGGCTCAGTTGGATGCCCTGCGCAAGGTATCACCGAGTATGTGTTTTGGCACGAGCCAAAGTTTTAAGAAATTCATAAGCCAAGTTGATTACTCGATTTTTATGGATTGATTTTATTTGGTTGAAATAAGTTGAAAGGTAATGAAATCACAATATGATGATTTATTTTAATTGTCTCCATTTACTCGACTTTAGATAGTTTAGATGGTATCTGTTTACTCACTGGGATTTTATAATCTCACCACCCTCATTTCCTCACATTTCAGGCTCGGGGAATTCCATAGTTAGCTGACTTTGACAAGGATCTTCATTTGGACTCGAATAGGTAAAAGCTGTAGGTTTCTAGCTTTCGATGCATTTTGGATAGATGTGGGCCCACGTGTTATTGTAAAAGAAATTTTATGCTTTGGTTATTTGCTTTATAGTATATATGAATATAATTAACTTTTACGCTATAAGAATTATGTACCGATAGTTTTATGAAAATTATTTTACAAGAAAATAGTTTATTTTATTGAATATTTTTATTATATTCAAATGGTCAAATTTTCACTTCAAATGAACGTTTTAGATTCTTAATTTGTTTTTAAATCATTAAATATATATTTTCTGCTTACCTACTACATTTTTAGCAAGTTTTGAGATTTTCAAAAAAAAAATGACGAAAATGCCCCTGTGAGCCAGAAAACAATATGTTATGTTCTGATTTGGAAATGATTTGTAATCCCTTGAATTTTGATATTTGATAACTATTGCTCACCGGGGAAGTGCGAAAGCTGATACGAGAGCCTTGCGGGGTTTCAATCGACATTCGGGGTGAAGAATACTTGTCGAGGCCTCGCGGCGGTTATCACGGGCCCGATGGGGAGTTCCGGGTCATGACAAGAATGCTTGACTTTCCCATTTTTTACTCCATAAGATCAACCCTCTATGCACTAGGATCGACTTCTTTAGTCCAAAATTTGTAAAAATTGTTCTTTTTAAAGTCTAAACTCATTCTAAATCTTTTCCACAACCTCAAATCATTCATAAATTTCAATCCACACATACATACCCTCAATTATCACATCAATTACAATTCAAAATCTCAAACCATAGAGTTTATTCATCACTTATCATATTTCTTTTAAAATTTTGCCCAAGTGTAAACCTATACACTCTCAACTCTTGACATACATAACATATGATTGATGTCCTTAAGGCACAATATGTTTTTAATAGATCATTCTCAATTAACTAAATTTACCTCAAAAATTTGAGGTGTTACATTCTCCCTTTCTTATAGAAAATTCATCTCTGAGTTTAATTACACGCCTTAATTTAAATACAAATGTCAAACCTCAATAAGATGGGGATATTTCTCTCTCATTTCCTTCTTAAGTTCCCATGTGGCCTCTTCAACCGAATGGATTTGCCACAATACTTTCACCGTAGCATTGTCTTTGGAGCAAAGCCATTTTACTTGTCGATCTAATATGGCTATAGGCTGCTTCTCATCTTAAGTTGATCTTGTAATTGGACTTCATCATATTTTATCACATGCAAAGGATTCAGAACATAGTTCCTAAGCATGGAAACATGAAAAACCAGATGAACATCAAACAAATTAGATGATAACCCCAAATGCTAAGCAATTGTGTTGACGCACCTTAATACCTCAAAAGGTCCGATGTATCTAAGACTTAATTTCACTTTCTTTCCAAATCTTCTCACTCCCTTGGTAGGCGAAACTTTAAAAAACACATAATCGCCAACTTTAAATTCCAAAGTTTTGTGCCTATTATCGGCATAAAACTTCTGACGACTTTAAGCTGTTAGAATTTTTTCTCGAATTATTTGAACACCTTCTTCAGCTTCTTGGACCATCTTCGGCCTTAAGAGTTTTCGTTTCATAACTTTAAACCAACCAATAGGCGATCTACATCTTTGCCCATACAAAGCCTCATACAGAGCCATACCGATTGTGGCTTGATAGCTGTTTTTATAAGCAAACTTGGCCTCAAGTAAGTAATGATTCCAAGAGACTCCAAAATCAAGCACTACTGCCCTCAGCATATCTTTGAGCATTTGGAAGGTGCACTTGGACTGACCGTCCATCTATGGGTGAAAAGCCGTACTAAAATCCAATCTCGTGCTTAAGGCCTCTCGAAATTTTCTCCAAAATTAACTCATGAACTGTGGTCCTCTATTAAACACAATTGTTACTGGAACACCATGTAGACTTATAATCTCATTAATGTATATATTTGGGTATACCGAGTTGTTTCATACTTAGTCTTGATCGGCAAAACTTGGGTAAACTTAGTTAGCCAATCAATTATCACCTAAATGGCATCATAGCCACTAAAGGTGGACCCAAAAATTTTTATAACTGGTGTCAACAACTAACAATTTGACAAGTTTCTATTTATTGATCAAAACTAAGCATAAGCATCCACAAATCATATAAGGTTAAATATCAAAATCAACTAATCAAATAATATATCTACAAAATAAATAAGAAACAAAAAGACTTATAATTTCAAGATATTATTTGACATACAATACTATTTTCTATTAACTAGATTCTGTTTGAGTCCCAAACTATCCAATTAATCAAAAAAATATTTAAACATGAAATATTTAAAAATTTAATTTGAGTTGAAAATTACTAAATGACCTATTTTGAGAAGTGAAAAATGTAGCCAAGGATTGAGAAGAAGAAACCTTACTACAGGTTTCAAGAGTAGGACTTGAATTTTTTAGAGGGAAATGAACAGTAGTTTAAGTTTTGACTTTTTTAAATAAAATTTTAAATTATAGAAATAATTTTTTTATCTTTTAGCATTTAAATGCTAAATTTACTTAAAATCTTTGATCTCTTCCCTGCAAAATTACAAAAAAGAAATATTGGGTTCATTACTATCATTGATTATATAAAACTCTAATTAAAATTCTAATTAAGTAATATACTTATATAGATTTTTAGGAATTGAGTGGTGTCATCTGACACCACTCCTACAAGGTTGGGTCCACCCATTATAGCCACTCCTAGCTCGTGGTAAACTAGTTACAAAATCCATTGCTACATGTTCCCATTTCCATTTGAGTATCAGTAACTTTTGTGGTAGTCTTGAAGGTCTCTGATGTTTAGCCTTCACTTGTTGACATGTTAAGCAGTTAAAGACATATTCTGCCATGTCTCTCTTTAGTCTTAGCCACCAATACACAAAATTTAGATCATGATACATTTTGGTGGCTTTCGAGTGGATTGCATAAGCTACAATATACGTCTCTTCCAAAATCTCATTCCTCAAATTCTTAATATTCGACATATAAATTCATGATCGACATCTCATTAAACCATCTGTGTCGTACACAAAGCCTTGAGCTTTATCTTCACTCATGTCTCCAAATAGTTTATTAAATATTCATCTTGGTCTTGGGTATTCTTAATCCGATCTAATATCATCAGTCGAACTTCAAAATGCTCCAACAAGGTGTTAGAATCATTAACCTCATAATGTACACCCATATTGCCTAGATCATACAAACTCTGCACCAAAGATTTTTTTCTCTATTGTCACATGTCCCAAACTGCCCATCGATTTCCAGCTCAAGGTATTCGCCACCACATTAGCCTTGCCTAGATGGTAAATTATGGTGTAGTCATAATCTTTTAATAGTTCCAACCACTTATGCTGCCTCAAATTTAAATCTCTTTATTGAAATATATACTTCAAACTCTTATAATCAGTATATATTTCGCAACTTCCACCATAAAGATGATGGTGCCAATTTTTTAAAGCAAACACAACTGTAGCCATATCTAGGTCATGTGTAGGATAGTTCTATTGATGCCTCTTTAATTGTCAAGAGGCGTATGTTATAACTTTCCCATGTTGCATCAACACGGAACCCAATCCAACTCGTGATGCATCGCAATACACGATACAGCCTTTGGATCCACACGACAAGCTTAGCACAAGTGTAGAAGTGAGACATGGTTTAAAACTTTAAAAACTAGCTTCACATGCATCAGACTAATCAAACTTAACTCTTTTTTGGGTCAGTCTTGTCAAAAAGGATGCAACCTTAGAAAAACCTTGTACAAAATGTCTATAATATCTGGCTAAGCCTAGAAAACTTTTAACTTCTATTACAGACGTTAGCTTGGGCCAATTTTCCACAGCTTCTACTTTACTAAGGTCAACTTGTACCTCTTGTTCAAACACCACGTGTCCTAAGAAACTGACTTTGTTCAGCCAAAACTCACATTTAGAAAATTTAGCATATAACTGATGCTCTTTCAAGGTCTGTAGCACAATCCTCAAATGTTGTGCATGTTCTTATGGGCTCTTCGAGTACACCAAAATATTTTCGATAAATATGGCCACAAATTTATCAAAATATGCTTGGAAGTCCTTGTTCATTAAGTCCATAAATGTTATAAGTGTATTGGTGAGTCCAAACAACATCACCAGAAATTAATAGAGTCTGTAATGTGTGCGAAATACTATATTGTGTACTTCACATTTTCATATTCTCCTTTGGTGATACTCTGAGTGTAAATCATCCTTAGAAAAGCACACAACACCTTGCAACTGATCAAACAGGTCCTTAATCCTTGGGAATGGATATTTATTCTTCACAATGACTTTTTTCAATTGTTGGTAGTCAATGCATAACTGAAGGCTACTATCCTTTTTCTTCACGAATAGCATCAAGGCTTCACAAGTTAAAACACTAGGGTGAATAAAACCCTTATTCAATAAATCCTCCAGGTACTCCTTAAGCTCTCTTAATTCAGTTGGTGCCATGTGATAAAGAGGTATCGAAATTGGCTACGTATCTGAAATCAAGTCAATAGAAAATTTAATTTCCCTTCTGACAGGCAATCTGAGCAATTCCTTTAGAAATACATCAAAATACTCTCCTACTATAGGTACACAATCCATACTCCCATTATCCATCGAAGTGTCTCTAGTCTTCGCCAGGTATCCTTGGCTTTTTTGCCTTAGCATTAGTCTAGCGGCTATGTTCGACACAACTCCCATAAACCTTGAGCTATCATACTTGTATATCACAAATGAGGATTCTCCTAGAAACATAAACTTCACAAGCTTAAGGTAGTAATCTAGCTTGGAAAAGTAGGAAACTAACCAGTTTATTCTCAATATCACATCAAAATCCAAAGTTAGTAACACACCAAGTCTACTATCACATCAAAATACAAATGAGGATTCTCCTTTCCCTTTATGCGAACCACACAAGATTTATACACATATTCTATCACAAATATCTCCTCTAAAAGAGTAGTCACAATCAGGGGTTCCTCCATATTACTACAAAATCAATCTAATTTTTGCACAAAATGTGGGGACACAAGGGAATGTGTCGATCTCCGATCAAACAAAATTAACGCTTCGGTACCACAAATATAAAGTGTACATGTGACCACTGCATTGGAATTTTGAACATCTTGAGGTGTCAAAGCAAATACCCACACTTGACCTCCTCCATCATTACCTAATTGTGCAAGTCTACTTGGTGATGATAAGGTTACACCCTTTCCTTTGTCACCTATAACATTTTTCCCAGTCGCTACAGTTCTAGGTGGAGTATTAGACCCTTGCCTTCCTGTTGTTCAATTTACTACCCACACAAGTATATGTATTGCAATGATAATGTAGAGATGAGTAGAGTGTCGATCCTATAGAGCATTGAATTAATCCTTACTATTAACTACTAAAATTAATGCACCTTAATTTTATCTAAATAATTAAAATTAAAAAGAAAAATTTAAACTAGTAAACTAATAATTAAAACTAATATATCAGTAAAATTACTTCTAATGATTACCAGACTTAAGATTATGATATCCCTCAACACTTTATCTGAATATTGTCTCTCTCTTGTAACTCAGTTTAATGAATTAAGTTGCTAACCTAGAGTCTTAAATTATTTACAAGTCTTTGTCGAGTTTCTCATAAAAATACCTCTCTCAATTAATTTATTATATATCCATGCAAATTAAACTGAAGAAAGATTCACTAAGTTTGTGCTCTAATTTTGGCTAGGTATGACTTATAGGTGTATGTCTACCCTATATGCAAATTAAACCACCTAATCAACTAAGTGCATTTGATCATATGCTATTCTATTCAAGGTCTACCTAAATCTCCTTCGTCAAGGTTTAACCTAGGTTTCCAATTCAATCTAATTGGTGACTAGTCAACTAGAAGCATTAAGAATAGAATAAAATAAACAACTTAAATCCATCAAACATAAGTAAAAAGAGATAAATAATTCAGACTAGATATTGAGTTCAATCATAATCTTAGATTAATGAATCAGTTCACTATCAAGTCACACATCATCATTGAATAAAGTTTAAACATTAAAAACAAAACCAAGAGAATAAGAGCATAAAAAGATAGAAAAACTCAAGAATTGTATTCTTGATATCCAAATCTTTTTGAATTCTTCAAATTCTTCTCAGCTTCAATGACTTTGTAGCTTGACTCTCAACTATCAATCTGGTGTTTCATTTTTTCCTTTTTTTCAAAGCCTACCGAAAGGTTGTTATAAGCGTTGAAGTTAGGCCAAGTTAGGTGAAGAAATAAGTCAATTTCAGCTAGGATTTCCTCATCTGACTATGTGGGCCACAACTTTGCCCAATTAATTAACAAAAATTGTAATTGCTTTAGGACTACTATAGTATGTCAACTTTGATAAGATTTTTGACCACTTTTTAGGCCAAACTGGGCGAAGTGATAAACATGAAAGTTGTAGATTTTCCTCTTATCTTTCTAATGGTTTAAGAATAGCTTCATTTGAAGCTTTATAAAGACAGTTATGATCAAAATATCAAAATATGTGCCGTGTAAGTCTGCACCTTAAAATTGCTCTCCTTCTTCCACTAAAATTCTTCTTTCATCAAACACCTATAAAAGCACAAATAAATCAATAACAACCTCTCTTAAACATATTAACACCAAACTAAGCATAAAATTAACCAAGATTATATTGACTCACCTAAATTAAATAATTAAAACTAATTAAATAAAATCTTCTATGCATTACTATAAGAACTAAGCTAAATTACTATCAAAACTAAGCCCAAATAACTTTATATCATAGAGTTATCACTTTCGTATCCATGATTAACCTCCACTAACTACCTTTGTGTCGAGCAATTTCAAATCAAATTTCCAAATTGACGACATCCAAAACACAAACCAATTACCCTGTGGCACGATCCACCATTTACATTTTCACAATAATTACACAAAGCACTCCTCTACTGGGGGCCTAGATTAGATGCTCCGCTAGATTGTTCTTGCCTAGATGATGGGTTAAATGAATCACTATTTCTTTGTGGCCTACACATAGGAGTGGTCCCCTCACAACTCTGATAGAGTATAAATATGGAACTCCTAGTCGTACTTGAATCTCTACGGCCCTATTGGCCTTTCATTTGAGCTCTTTGACCTTTTCCTCTATTAATTCTAGATTTCATTCTTCTAGTTTCAATCATTTAGCAACATTCACCACCATTGTATAGAAGGCAAACCTCTAGGTGGCAAGAACTTTAAATGAAGGCTCAATTAATCCCTTGATGAATTGCTTGTTCCTCTTTTGCTCAATTAGGAGCAAGTCAGCAGCATATCTCAATAATTGGATGAAACAGACATCATACTGCATCACCATCATGTCTAGGGTCTATCTTAAAGTCTCAAACTCCTGTGCCTTAGCATCTCTCACTTTCTCAAGCAAGAAGCTATCTAGGAAAGCTTAGACAAATTCTTCCAATGGCATTGGGCTTGAACTTGATGGTCTACCTCTCTTAATTGGCATAAACCATAGTCTGGCCACATCATTTAATCTAAATCCCACCAATTCTACTTACCTATGTTTGGAGCATCCTAAAATAGAACAAATAAATTCCATGCCTTCCAAAAATCTTTACAAATTTTCCTTCACATCGAAACCACTAAAAGGTGAGAGCTTTAACTTCATGAAATCTGCCAAAGAAACCTCAATAGCCCTTCTCGGATGTTCACACTGAGACACATATTTTGGATCTTGTGAACTAGAGTTAACCCATTCCTCGGATTGTGCCGATCTTCTATTGCGAAAATCAGTAAATTCATTAGCCAAACTTTGCAGCCCAACTACCAAATCTTTTAGTTTGACACCTCCTCTTGTAGGATAGTCATCCCCTACTCCCACATTCTCATCACCAGTTGGCACATAATTAGGTTTCGTATTTTGAATGCATCTAGTTGCTCTACTTTTGCCATGGCTCTTTAACGTGGACATTCATGGTGTTTCATAAGCTCATCTAGGGCATCTTGTTCACTCGTAGCCTTTGAGGTAGCTCTTGTCTTAAGCGACCTCTTGTACTTAGATGAAGCAATACCATGTTCAAAATTTTCAAAATCTAAAATTCAAAGGGTAAGATTTACTAAAACATAGAATTTTGTGTAACCTCTAGCTTATAATTCGTGCTGTAATCACAAACCATGAACAAGACTTTACTTTAATCCCGACACTCCACTGACAAACACATAGAAAAACATAAGACACTCTAAACCTAGGTGTCTAGGTTCCAACTTTGCTTTGATACAAACTTTGTCATGACTCAAACCCAGGGGTCTGTGACTGGCACACGAGCCTAGCAGGCAAGTCCACTAGACCCGAACAAGCCTTAGAGTTCAAAATCAAATAACACATAGCCAATGGATTTCATATGTCATATTCATAAATAAAATCCAAATTCAACATATTACACTATCCCTAGCACATAATTCATACGATTATCATAAAGCCATACATTGAGCATTTAAGATGGGTTCATACATAACAACCCTTACTACACAATATTACATGGCACTCAATGCCTACAATATTTAGAATACATTACTTTCTAAACTTAAAATTTCAAGTGCGAAAGCTAATGTGGACCTGACCCAAGAAAATGAACCATTAGGGGAAAACCTACTGGATGCCAAATCGGTCGTCAGTAGACAACCCTTACCATACTTTGTCTAATGGCCTTTTTATCTACACATGATAGAAAAATGGGTGAGTACTATAATACTCAATGAATGGTGCACATACTTAGAGTTTTATACATATATTAAACACATAATAAACATGGTACTCTCAGTGCATCTACATGATCAAGCAAATATCTCTAAATATAGATTATATCATTACTAAGTCTTAAATATGGAGGCATATCGTCATCCCTAACATGTCAATAGATCATCACTCACATCATTAGACTTACCCTCGAAGCCTATCATAGTTAGCCACATCCTTATCATAGTCAGTCACATCATTCTCCATGGCACACCTTAGTCACTGCAGTATCATATCGATTCATATCATGCTTGCTTAAGCCTCTTTCAAGCTATCTCACATCATATACATAATAAATCAATGATTGGTCCTCCCTTGGACATGGTCACATCACACACAATGGCTAACTGATAGAGAAACAAATCATGCCCAGTGCTGAAGCAACTGGTGAAGCACAAGTCATGCTCTTGCCAAAGCAATGGGCAAAGAATCATATCATGCCTAACGTCGAAGTAGCTGACAAAAAATCACATCATTGACAAGAGTAATTTTATGACGGTTGGCATCGCCTGGAGTAATCTCCCTTCGACAGCATTGCCCAGAGCAATCGCCCTTTGATGGCATCACCTGGAGTAATCCCACTTCGTCTGCATCGCTCGGAGTAATCTCTTAGCGGGCAACATCATGGCACTGTAGGTAAGAATTATAAGCAAGATTAAACCAAAAACTCTATTTACCACCACCCCTACATGCACACACACATAGTCACAAGGTAACGAGATCCACTAAACCTCAAGTCAAATCAACGTCCAAAATTCTTTCCTTGGACAGAGCAAAAATTTCACAATGAGACCATTGTGTTTCTATCTTTCCATACATCTACAACATAGCAACAATCACAATTATAGAGCTTCATTTGTCAATAGGCTCATTAAAGTTCTAAGTGGCATAATAATCATGGCTCACTAGTTATATATACATCAATAATCTCATTTTAATTCAATTATGGCCTAATAGCCGCATTCACATGAATAATATCACATTAGACCATGCATCAATATTCCGTCAACAAATGGGCAATCTAATCCCACATCGTAGTATCATTATCACATTGATTTAGTCAAAACTTATCCAATAGCCATTAAAATTATACATCACCTAGATGTTTAAAAGCTCATGCATCCCAACAGCATTCGCAAGTAAATACTTATATTACCATGAACAATAACAATATACTAGCCTAAGCACACCTGTCTAGGCAATCACATTCACGCACATATATATATATATATACATATATGCATAGTTTCCTAGCCTAGGCATGCCCAACTAGGCCTACATTCATAATATAGTACCAGTGCAGCGCATTTTCCATGCATTATGCATCACATGCATTTGATTAACCCACTCACAATGATAAATTAGAGGTGCTTCGCAGCCAAGCTTCAATTTTCAGCCTCCAAGTGTGTTCTAGCTCATAAATGTACCTAAATTGCTCAATCTTCCCTTAAGCACATCAAAACATTAGAAACTAATTAAATCACAGCTTTTGAAAAGTGCAAACTTTTCTAAAAATAACCAAATCCTTAGCAATTCAACATATAAGTTCAAATCCTTCAACAATGAGTTAAACCCATACCTTAGAAGCTAGATTGCACAACTATTTACACCAAATCCTTAGTTAGCTCAAGATGGCTAATTTCTTCAAAGCTGGATCAAATTGAATCTAGGTTATTAACTGATTAAATTAAAAATTAATCAATAAAAATGCTTAATCTTACCTCTAGAAGCATTTCCCATGCTCCAAATTTACTTTAAACAACTCCAAGTGCTTCAGAAGTCATTTTAGGAGGTTAAGGTTTTAGGTTTTTAGAGAGAGAAAATAAAAATCACAAATCAAGCTTTTAAGAGTGAAATCTCCTTCCTTTAACACTTAGAATCCATGATTTGTTAATAAAGATTGATGGGTTTGAAGGGTGTAAGATTTGGGAGAAATTGGTGGGAGAATAAAAGAAAAGGAGAAAATGAAAGGAAAAATCGAATTTGGCGTTTTTAAGCCCATTTTAAGCTGATCTAATAGTCTAGGATCAACTATGGTGGATGTATAGTCGATCTTGGACCAGAAGACTTGTGTTCCACTCATTTCCCCTTTACAAGATCGACTTTGGAGGGTCTATAGTCGATCTTGGGCCAAAATGTCTGTTTTTATTCAATTTTTGCTTCAAGGGATCAACTATGGAGGTTATAGTTAATCTTGGACCAGAAGACTTGCATTTCTCCCATTTTTCCTTCCTAGGATCGACTATGGAGGGCCTATAGTCTATCTTGGACTAGAATGATTGACTTATCCTCTTTTTTACTTCACAAGATCAACCCTCTATGCACTAAAATTGACTTTTTTAGTTTAAATTCATAAAAATTGTTCCTTTTAAAGTCTAAACTCATTCTAAATCTCTTCCACAATCTCAAATCTTTCATAAATTTCAATCCACACAAGCATGCCCTCAATTATCACTAATAACAATTCAAAACGATAGAGTTTATTCATCACTTCTCATATTTCCTCAAAAATTTCGCCTAAGTGTAAACGTATACACTCTCAACACTAGACATACAAAACATATCATTAATGTCCTCAAGGAACAATATATATTTAATAGCTCATTCTCAATTAACTTAATTTACTTGAAAAGTTAAGGGTGTTGCAATGTACTCAAGAGTGATGGGTGTTAAAGTGGAAATTTATTTACAAGCCATGACTATTTACTAAGTGTTTTATCAAAGAAAAGGAAAAATTAGGCTAAAAAAGGGTAACTAAGGACAAAAAATAGCATGGTAGGCTCAAAAAGCTTAAATGATCCAAAAATGGCCCAAGTCATCTCCCTAACTAAGTGTAGCCTAGGACTTTGCCTTGAGAGAAATTAAAACAAATTCTAGAACTCAAGAATTTATTTAAATGTTCACACTTACATAAATATTCTCTAAATATACATAATTATTCACAACAAAAAGAATGTGCTCAACATGTTGGAAATTCACATTTTATAATGGTGCTTAGCAACAAAGTTTAATATAATATCCAAACAATATTCACACTTACTAAGAGCACAAGATAATAAGACAATTAGTTTTCTACATTGGATAAGTAAGTCAAAGGAATGGTGCACTTCTCATAGTCAACATTTAAAAAAAAAAAAACACTTGATTGAAAACTAACAACTTAACTAACTTGAAAACTTAAAAACATGAAATGTAAATAACAATAACCAAAACAAAGTTTCAAACTTAAACTCCCCCTTATCACGACCTTGGCCTAGGGTCCGTGACCGATGCATGAGCCTAGTGGGCAAGTCCACTAGACCCAAGCAAGCCTCAGAGTTTAGAAACTTATAACATAAAGCTAAAGAATTTAATAATCAAATATTCATAATAGAATTCCATATAGTACATTATCCCTGGCTCATAATCCTTACAAATATTCATAAAGCCATACATTGGCCATCCATGGCGGGTTTATACATAACAACCCTTATGTAAGTCATATGGCACAATGTGGCTACATATATAACAAAATCAAATGTGGAGCTGAAGCTCACAACAAACACAGCAGATGGGGATTTAGCAGATGCCAAAATCGATTTGTTGCTAGACAACCTTTGCCACATAGCTGTGTGGCTTATTTATTTGCACATGGTTTACAAATGAGTGAGTGATGCAGAAAATCAAAATCATATATATTAAACCACATATATAAAATATGTGCACTATCAATGCATATCAATGTTTTAACTAACATCTCCAAATATAAGGGCATATCATTATCTCAAAGGTCTCCAATATGAAGGCATATCATTATCCTTAATCTCTCCAAATATCATCACACAATTCATTAGTCTTATGCTTGAAGCCATTCAAAGTCATTCAGATTATTCTCCACGGCACACTCTAGTTGTGGAAGTATCGTATCAATTTCAAATCAAATATGTCTCTGATATATAATTATTTCAGCTTAATTTTGATAGTAATTTAGCTTAGTTCTTGTAATAATACATAGAAATTAATAAGTTTTATTTAATTATTTTAAATTAGTTAATTTAGGTAAGTCAATCTAATCTTAGTTAATTTTATTCTTAATTTGGTGTTAATGTGGTTAAGATAAGTTGTTACAGATTTATTTGTACTTTTGTAGGTGATGAAAGAAGAATTTTAGTGGAAGAATATGAGCAATTTCAAGGTGCAGATTTTCACTGCATATGTTTTGGTATTTCGGCCATAACTCTCTTTATAGAGCTCCAAATGAGATGATTCTTGAACTATTAGAAAAATAAGAGACAAATCTACAATGTTTATGTTTTCCACCTTGCCTATTTCGTCCTGGAAGGTATTTCAAAATCTTGTTCAAGTTGATATATTGCAGTAGTTCTAGAGCGATTATGATTTCTGTTGATTAATTGGACAAGGTTGCATGTCATGAACTACACTCTTTTGCCTAAGTATGCAATAGTTCGTGTGGCACTTGAGTGGATGCTTCCACTAAAGTCAACCAATACTCGGTTATATATGATCTAACATTAAAATCAAAGGCATACCAAATGCCATCAAAATCAAAGGCATACCGAATGCCATATATGCAACCACTGAGTTATAAAAAGAAAAATGTTTTATTCATATGAAATTAATTACAAAGGGACCGAGACACACCATTGTCGGGCCATAGGGTCAGCCTTAGATAATTAGCTATAAATATACCTTTACTAGTGAGGCAGCCCAGCAATCTGCCGACTGCTCACCCCCTATAAAGAGTTTACGAGATTTTACAAGTATTCTACCAATAGCCATTACAACGCTTGAAATGAGGACATTCCTTTTTTGAAGGGTCTCCCCCCAAAGACTTAACAAGTATTTGTGAAGGTGTCACCACGAGCCATTACATTGTTTGAAAGAGGGATATTTCCCTTACAAATATAAAAGACTCAATCTCCTAGACAATTCTATGCTATCATAATCCAATACAAGGTTGGCTTATGAGATCCTCTCCCACTCAATCTGTTAACGTCCTTGTTAATTGGTTGGCTTAAAACTCTTCAATCTTCTGCTGAAAGGCAAGGAGGTCAGCTTCCTTCTTCTAGGTGATCTCATCTAGCCCTAAACCTTCCTGTATCACCATATACTTTTGTGTCGGTCGTCAGTTAATGGTCGTTGTCCTCTTTGCCAAAATCTCCTCTACTTAGTGCTGTGATGGTGGCTTGGTGTTAATGGCAGCTCTTGTGGCTCGACTCTGACTTGTATCTATTGGATCTGTATGGAACAGTTCCAGATTGTTGACGTGAAACATAAGGTGTACCTTCTTCCACTTGGATGGATCAATCTTGTAGGAAGTCCTCCCTACCCTAGCTACCACCGATATTGGGCCTTCATACTTCCGCACTAGTCTTCGATCTTTTTTTCTTATGAATTGAAGTTGTTCAAGTACCAACTTCACCAACACCAGGTCTCCCAACTTAAAGTATTTCTCCTTTCGACCTTTATCTACCCATTCTTTCATCTGGTTAGAGGCTTTCTCTAAATAAGCTCTGGTAATTTCAGTGTTTTACCTCCACTCCTTAGCACAGTTAAACACTAGTGGGCTTTTCCCGGTATACAATTCCATTGAGGTATGAAGAAGTCTACGTTGTTGTCTAGTGATGACCTTGAAAAGGGTTCTATTGGTGGTTGAGCTCTTCTGTGAGTTGAAACATAGTTAAGCTACATCTAGTAGGTTAAGCCAATTCTTTTGGTTTGCCTATACAAAGTGTCGCAGGTATTCTTCCAATAACCCATTAAAGCATTTTGTCTGACCATCTGTTTGTGGATGATAACTGGAAGATACGTTGAATTCTGACCCTAATAGCTTAAACAGCTCTTTCCAAAAAAAGCTAGTAAACCTTGGATCTCTGTCACTAATAATGCTTTTAGAACACCTTAATATTTTACCACATGTTTAAAAATCGTGCGAGCTATTTCTTCTACAGAGCCAAACTTCTATACTGGAATGAACATCGCGTACTTAGAAAACTGGTCCACCACTACCAAGATTGCTGTCATATTCCCCACTTTAGGAAGTCCTACAATAAAGTCTAAAAGATAACTTTCCCAAGGTTATGTTAGCACTAATAGAGGTTTGAGCATTCCCATCGGTCTCTGTCTATCTAGTTTGTCCTGTTGGCAAATGCAGCATGTCTTCGTATAATCCATCACATCCTGTCACATATGAGGCCAATAATAACCTTGTTTCAATAGTGCAACAATTTGCTACCAACCTAGATGTCCTGTTTAAGGAGTGTAGTGGCATTCCTGCATTAGTTTCTGTCAAAGCTCTCCTATTCTTGGAACAAATATACGAGGTCATTTTATTAGTAAGAGTCCATTTTCCACCCAAAAGTATTTTGACTTTCCACTCTCCACTAATTTCCTAATGGCCATTGCTTAAGGGTCTCGATGTAAATTTTCCTTAATCAGATTACGGATATCTGTGGTAACTCTATTGGCTGACATTGGAGCGAACACCCTTAGAGCTACAAATTCGACCTTCCTACTGAAGGCATCCATTACATGGTTTGGTTTTCCAACTTTATGCTCGAAGGAGAAATCAAACTTGGCTAGGAACTCTTGCCATCTTGTTTGCTTAGCTGTAAGTTTGGCTATGTGAAAAAGTGACTTATGGCTGTATTGTTAGTCTTAACCACGAATTGTGATCCTAGCAAGTAGTGTCACTAGGCCCGTAAATATTGAATCATTACAAGTAGTTTTTTGTCTTGTGTCGTGTATCTCCTCTAAGCTTCATTCAGCTTTTAACTTTCGAATGCAATTGGGTGTCCTTCTTGTAGCAACACCTTTCTAAGGGCAAAGTCTGATGCATCTATCTGTACCTCGAAAGGCTTTCTAATATCGAGGAGTGATATCACAGGATCCGTCAGTATCATGTCCTTCAAACCTTCGAAGGCTTCTTGGCACTACTACGTCTAGTTTCACTTCTATCCCTTATTCAGCAATTTTGTCAGTGCTACTTTTCTTTTTGAATATCCTTCCATAAATCTCCGATAATAATTGGCTAGCCCCAAGAAAAAACAAAGCTTAGTTGTATTCTTAGGGGTGGCTCATTCTTTGATAGCTTTCACCTTTTGCATGTCCATTTGGATATGCTATTGTTTAATAATGTGGCTAAGAAACTAGATTCGGGTTTGCGCGAATGCACATTTCTCCCCTTTTACCTATAACTGATGGTTGTGTAACCTTTGGAAGACCTGTCTCGAATGCCATTGATACTCCTCTAAGGTCAAACTGTACATCACAATATTGTCTAAGTAGATCATTACGAACTTGTCTAGATAATCATGAAACACCTAGTTCATTAGAGTGCAAAAGGTAGTAAGAGCATTAGTTAGTCTAAAAGGCATAACGAGAAATTCAAATGTGGCATACCGCATTATGCAGGTGGTTTTCAACTCATCTCCCTCGGCCACTCTTACTTAATGGTAACTTGATCTCAAATCTATTTTGGAAAAATACTTTGCACTACTTAGCTAGTCAAAGAGATCTGCTATAAAAGGGATAGGATATTTATTCTTAACTGTGACTTTATTCCAAGCTCGATAATTCACTCATAATCGTAAACTCCCATCCTACTTCTTCTGAAAAAGTACTAAGGCTCCAAAAGTTACTTTTGATGGTTGGATAATTCAGCTTGAATCAGCTTGTCTAACTATTTTCTTAGCTCTGCTAACTCTCTAAAAGCCATCTTGTATGGCTCTTTTACAAGTGGCTTGACTCTTGAAAGTAATTTTATCTCATGATAGATAGATCGTCTCGGCGGTAGGACCTTTGCTAGTTGTTCTAGCATCATATCTTCAAATTCTTTCAAAACCAGCTTCACTTCTTCGAGTATTGGGTTTTTGTTATCTTCACCTTTTTAGATGGGCATGGCCATGTAGGATGGCTCGCCTTCCTTTATCCTCTTCTTAAATTGCATAGCTGATATCATCTTCTTCTTACTTTTAGGTAGGATTGTAGCAGGTACCACACATCGTCATTCTCTAGAAAACATTAAACAACTTGTGACAGGGAAAGGGATGGCTTGTGCTTTCGTCATAAACCTAAGCCTAATACAAAATCAAAATCATATATAATGGCTACAGTCAAGTTTATCTTCCCTTCCTAAGAGCCAATCTTAATCTTTACATCTTTAGCATTTCCCATTATAGCTGAAGTTAGAGAGTTAACTGCTTTCATCTATCTGAAATCCTTCTCAATTTTAGGATCGCACCTCTTTGCCTTTCCGAGGGTGATGAAAGTGTCTGAAGCCCCTGTGTCGAGCATGGCTTTGGTACTTTTCTCATTCAACACCTCTACATATATTAGACCTCGTTGGGGCTCCTTCTTTATGTTTTCTAATTGTGCTTGCAAAGCGTTGAGGAAATGAATAGAACATATTCGTGCTAGCTCTTCCTCGGCTTCTTCGATTATGGTGTGGGATGGGGGTGTCTTAATGGCAGTACATATCGCACTAAAAGCTGCTCAATGAGGGCAATCAGTTACTCGATGAGATTCCTTGCACAAGAAACAAGATATCGATGGCCATGGCTTGAAGTTCCATGCCTTGTTTATTCTCGGTTAGGGTGAATCTCTAGCAGGTGGTCTTCTATCATCTCCCTCACTTAAGGGTCTGCTTACTCGCAGAAATTTTGCCCCACTGTTTGAGTTAGAGCTACCGGTCCTAGATGAAGGGTATTTTCTTTTGTTCAAGTTTTCATTATAATCAGTAAGGTGCTCAATAGTCACCATTGCCTAAGTCACATCCTGTACCCTCTGTCGCTATAACTCCATCCTCGTCCATGGTTTCAGGCCCTTAAGGAAATAAAACAATTTATCTTTTTCAGTCATATTCTTGATATCTAACATTAAAGTAGAGAAGTTCCTCATGAACTCTTGTATTGATCCCGTTTGTGACAACTCCCATAACTTCCGTCACGCCATATACTCAACATTCTAAGGGAAAAATTGGTTCTTCAATTCCTAATTTAGGTCTGCCCAAGTGTTGATACATCACGCACCATTAATGAATTTGAGAAGCCGCCATAGCTTTGTATCTCCAGCAAGATACATTGAAGCCATCGCCACTTTGTGTTTTTTTGACTCAGTGCGCACAGCTCAAAAATTTTGTTCTGTATCAAAAAAGAAGTTCTCCTGCTCCTTATGTCACAGGCCGAATCTTGGGCCATGACTAGGGCATGGGCCTAATAGGCATAGCCCACTAGACCCAAGCAAGCCTTATTAAAGATTCCCGATAATGCACTATATTCGTTCACCAATCCATATTAGTGCTCAAACCATATACTTTCGTATCATATCTTGAACCACAATTACAATAATCAATTCAATCTGTAAAACATATACTCATAAGTATATACAATGAAGTCTTAAATCTCCAGTTTAATACTTGTACCAAGGCCATTATCCATTTACAATTAATTAAATAAAGAGCTACAACTCGACCTCTAGCAGCGGAGCGACTCGGAATAGGATACTAGGAGATGCTTTTACCTACATCGCAGTGGACCATGAATGCTGATGAATAGCTCGCTAGCTAATCACTATATGCAAAAGGGAAATACAGGGGTGAGTCTCACAGATTCAGTGATCATCGGCTCCATGAGCAAGGAGTAGATGGGAAACAAGTAATAAACAGATCATTTGAATGATAAAACCAGAATATAAAATGCTAATCTTATAAACCAAAATACAGGAAGGATATTTGTGCCTTGTAAAAATAATATCGTAAAATCATAACACAATGCTTTCTTTGGCAAAATAGTGCTAAAAATAAGTGCAACAGAAAGAGTTTCAATTACTGGAAACATCATTTGCCATCAAAATATGAAATACAGTATAAAGGTATGCACGCTCCCAAAATGTGTGGCATGTAAAGAAATCAAAGTGTACAACCACCTAAATCAACTCATGTTTGTCAAGTAAGCATTGAAAGGTTTCATTTAAATAATGGGAGCTGTAGAGAAAATCTTAACTCCCTACCACACAAGAAAGTATGCGTTGAAAACTCACAAGGCTCTCGAGTAGGAGAGTATAATATCAACACGTAGACCTAGTTCCACGTAATATGTCACGACCCGGTACTCTCCTCGAGCTCGTGACAACCGTCGCGATGTCCCGATAGACATTCATTACCTAGAATGCCAACCGAAACCTCGCAAGGCTTTAATATAAGTTTTCTCACCTCCCTTGCGAGCAACAGTTGCTAATATCATATTTTAAAAGATTATAAACTATTTTCAAATCAAAATAATAAAAAAATAATTTTCGTCTCTTAGTGGTATTTTGGTCATTTTTCCTTAAAAATTTCGAAACCAGCTAATAATGTAGTATGCGAGTGCAAAACACATATTTCATAATCAAAAATAAGTTTAGATGTCTAAAACATTCATTTAAAGTGAAATTATGACTATTTGAATATAATAAAAATATCTAATAAAATATTTCATTTTCTTATAAAATAATTTTTATAGAGTTATCTGTAAGGAATTTCTGTAACGCAAAAGCGAAATAAATTCATACATACTGTAATACAGATAGTCAAGGTATGTAATTAAATTTATAATGACAAGTGGGCCCCCAAATGACAAAAGTGAACGAAGGCTGGGAACCTACAATTTTTGAGGAAGTAAAGCCAACTGTAACCTTCGACGATATCAGCTGTCTACAAACTATCCTGAGCCTGAAATGGGTAGAAAGGAGGGCGATGAGATTATATAATCCCAGTGAGTAAACAAATATCATCTAAAATATCTAAAGTTGAGTAAATGGAGACAGATAAAATAGATTAGCATAAAAATGATTCACAGCATTTCAAACTCATTTTAATAAGATAAAATAGATTCATTTCACCCAAATAAACAACGAGGCTTATGATTTCCTGAAAAGCTTGGCTCGTGCCAAAATCATTCTCATATTCAGTTGTCAGGGATACCTTGGTCTGAGGCTATCCCAACCGAATACGCCAAGGTTGTTAAAAAGTCATGCATGCATAAATCATGTTTTTATTTTGAAAACATAGCCGTTCCTTGGCGTTGGCTGAGTTCACCCTCACGTGGTGGTTCAGCGTGAAGTGAACTCTAAAGTTTTATCTTAGGAGTTACCCATCCGCGCCTCTCCGATCGAGGTAAGAATATACCCGGATTCCGTGCCCCTCTAAATAGGTTGGTCCACAGAATCCGCCACTGTAGTGACCAATCTATAACCCACCAATTCAATAAAAATTCAACAGCATGACATGGCAATTTTATCATTATCCAGCCTATCAAGGCAAACAACAGTTTATACATTTTCAACAGAAATACCCATCCAGCCATTCATGCCCACATTATCATAAGCCATTCAATTCAAACCATAATTTACAACACAGCAACTAGTCTCCAATTACTCCATTTTCAAAACCATCAGTCAATTTCAAGACAATTTTATAAAATCATTTCATTTAATCACATTTTGCTTATAAAACATAAAGATTTACCATTTACACTCATTTTCCATAAAATCACAAAAATGACTTAAAATTCACTTCAGATAATCAAGATGATGATAAGGTTACTCACTGTAATGGAAATCGAGTTCCAAGTACTCCGATTCTTGATTCTCGGGTACTATCTCTTTACTTTTGCCAGAAAGCTCACCACCTAGACATAATGCACAATAAACCATTTACTACATTTGTGCTAAACCATTGTAAAACCAATTCAGGCTCTATACTAATGCATGAAATGGGATGTGAAATACTCGGGTAACTATCTAAATACGGTGTTCAATATAAATTCAATTATGTACCTAAATAAAATGGTATTGGCCTAATTCGATCTATCACCCGATTAATTGGCCAATATGTCCAATTCACTCCAAACAATTCCATTTCTCTCCCAATACTCCAAATCATTAAACACAATTTAAATAACTTAAAATGTGGCAAAATCATCCTCACATTTTCTCTTGAAAAATTCGGCCATGGTGAGTGCACTAACAATATAATTTTTCATGCTTGATTCTCACACCATAAATCATTCATTCCTAATCAAATCACTTGAAATTCAATCAAATTCATCATCAATATTCCACATGGAATATTCGGCCAATGAAGGTGATGAAAGAACATGAATTTTTCTTGCTTGCTTTTCATACTACACATCACCAAACAACTAAAAACACTAGAATAACATGTTTTCTAACTAAATTCATCATCAAATTCTCTCTCCTAAGGTTTGATCAGCACACTATCCTTCATGATATCTTGTGATTCAACCATGAAAAATGCAAAATAATGCATAGGAAAGGTAGATCACAAGCTAGAATTAAGAAATTTTACCTTTAATGGCTTGATTCCTTGAAAATCAACAATTTCCCTTTGAATTTTTCTCTCTAGGGTTTTTGTTTTTCCTTTTTTTCCCTTTTTCTCTCTTTGGCCGACCAAGATAAATGAGTTGGGAGGGTTATGGACTGATTTTTAAAGCCAAATAATAAAATAATCCAAGCTTGACACTTGTCACCATGTTATTGGTCCATGTTTAAAAACTTAATAATTAAGCTTTCTTCCACCACCACATAAAACCCTTCAATTATCCATGATATAAAATGGTAATGGCTGAAATCCATGGGCATGACAAGTGTTGGGTGGTGTAAAATTACAATTTTGCCCATAGGGTGGCAAAATGACTATTTTGCCCTTATCCTCGAAAAAATGTCGAAATTAAAATTCTTCACTTCTCAAACTCAAATTATACTCCAAATGATCAATCTTAGTAAAAAATTTCATCCAACACTAACATCTTAACTTCGGGTGGCAAAATGACCATTTTGCCCCTAGGTCATGAAAATTCCAATTTCACTCCAACTCGGTCCTCGAACTCCGAATAACCATTTTAAGTCATTCTGGGGTTTTAAAATTCTCAATTTCATCTTAAAATCTCTATTTGGACTAGTTCGAAGCTTAATTCAACTTAATTGTACCATTTGGTCCATTGCCGTCCTTTAACGATTTTCGAGGTACTCAAGTAAGCAAACATGCACTCTTATGTAGGAATGGCATAATAAACATATTGTAGAGCCGGGCTTTTCATAATAACAATCTGATTGTCTTACTCCACCGAATTCCCATAGCCATGGCAATCTCCACGATGTTGGCTGACATTAGAGAATAAGTGGTCGCTACTGCTCACATCTGGAAGTCTTACTCAACCGGGGTCACTTGTGGCCTAGCCACGTATATATATCATAAGTCGTGGCCCCCGCCACGCCTAACAGCCCATTGGTGACCCAAAGGTTCATTAGCTAGAGCTCACTCGTGCACGAGGGTCACAATTAACCGAAGTGACAGTCGGCCTACTCTCAACGCACTTGGTTTGTCAAAACCATTTTCAAAAATCACATTAAGGTTTCCAAGTCTTTCGCTTAAAACCATTTGAAAATAAGGTTCAATAACCTTTCAAATTACTTTTCACATAAAAAGGCATGGTGTATTCTCTTATTCAAAGATCAGACTAAAATCGATGCTTAAAACTTGCATTTTAAATCATTTAACTATTTCAGTTAAACTATGCATATCACCCACAAATACAAGGCATAGATTTTGAAGGTAAAACAGTATAAAAGACTTGTTTCCCAGTTTCTAAAACACTTTATGTATATAGCTCATCTATAGATATATCCAAAACAATTTTCAAAACAACTTGTATCCACAATTTCCTACGAGTTCTACTAGCTCATGCTTTCCATAATAACAATGTATAAATCTGTAACACCCGACCCTAATTATCTGTGATATATCATTCACATGCTTTGGATAGCATGTTTGTATATTGAATTGCCCTGGAAAACAAGTTAAATGACTATGTTGCCCCTAATGGTACGGTTCAGTTAAATAAGTCTTGAACTAGTTTAAATAGAGAATCGATGATGAATTTGGGAAAACTAAAACCCATGGATTGATTTAAAATGAGGATTCAGAGTTTGAGGTCCGATATGGAGTTAATTCGGAGTTTAAGTATTATAGGGGCAAAATGGTAATTTACCACCTGAGGATGAATATGGAATTTTTTTAATCCGGTTTGATTAAGATTGATTATATTAAACTTATTAGAGTATAATTTGAGGGTTTGGCAATGAAAAAGGTTAATTTCGGTTATTTCTGGAGTGTAGGGGCAAAATCGTTATTTTTTCACTCGTAGACAAAATTTGAGATTTTGAGAGAATTTAGATCACATTTGACAAATTGGAGAATGGTATGAGTATAAGGGATGAAAATATGTCTATGGGCAAATTTTCAGTTTTTGGGGCAAAAATGTAATTTTTGACTTTTACAGGGGAAAAGTGTAATTTCAAAAAATTACTCCACCAAGACTTTGGATAAGTCTGAGAATTTTATCTAAGCTATGGATATGTGGGACAAGTGTATGGTGAAAACTTGGAAACAAATAGATGGCTAGAATTTAAGAAATTAATAAAACAAAAAAATGAATAAAATAATATTATATTATTTTAGCCTTTAAAAAGGTCAAAATTTTCAGAATTCTCATCTTCTTCAGCTGTCCAAACCAGGAGAGAAAAAGGGGGAAAAGAAATAAGAACCCTAGCTGAAAAAAGTTGGGGAAAATCAAGAGAAATCAAGAAATCAAACATTAAAAAGGTAAATTTCATTGATTTTCCTTGTGATTTTCACTACCCATGCATTTTTTTCTCATTTCCATGCAAAATTAGAAAGTGGGTATGGACACCCATGCTGGCCAAACCTCCATGGATGAGTTTTGAGCTTGAGTTTTCGTTGATTTTAATTGAATTAAGTGATTTTAGTTAGGTTATATTGAAATATAGCAAAAATAAGCTAGAGAAATAATTTTCTCCCATTGAAACCCATTATGCCGAATTTTCAAGGGGAATATTGGCTGCTGATCTTGATGTTTATTTGAGGAATTATGATGAATAATGATGAATTATGAGCCTAGAAAAATAATGTAAATTTTCGGAGCAAAAATATGAATTTTTACCCACTAGGGGTATTTTCGTAATTTGCTACCAGGACTGACAATTTGCACCACACTGAGGAACATTAAGTCAATTTGGGTGCAATTGAGGTATAGAAATTGAAAAAAATTAATTTGGAGTTTAAACGGACGCGTATATCGATTTATCGGGTATAAGATCGAAATAGGCTAACACGGAGTTTAGGAAAAATTTAGACATTTTGCACTTCATATCATGCATTAGTAGTATAAATTAGTTTATTTTGGTTTAGTACCAAAGTAGTAAACCTCTTAATTGTACAATTTGTCAAGGTGGCGAATCCTCTTGCAAGGGCAAAGAAATCGCACTCGAGGAGTAATAGTTGGAGTACCCGAATTTAGTTTTCAGAAACTGTGAGTGAACTTATTATCGTCTTAATTATCTAGAGTAGTTTTATACAATTGTGTGATTTTATAGAAAATGGGTTTAAATGGTAAATTGCTATATTTTAGGAGAAATTGTGATTTTATAAAATGATTTTATAAATTTTCTGAAAAATTGAATACTGGTTTTGAAAATAGAGTAATTGGAGACTGCCTGCTTGTGTTGTAAATTTATAGTTTTAAATTGAATGGCTTATGACAATAAATGAGCATGAATGGCTAAATTGATTTTGGTGTTAGAATTATTTGTACTGTTTATTTAGCCTTGAGAGGCTAGGTTGCGATAAATTGCCATGTCATGCAGAAAAAGATTTTATAAATCAGGTGGTAGATAAAAGATTAGCTACTGCAGTAGTGGGGGGTTCTGTGGGCCAGTCTATTAGAGGGGCACGATAAACTTCTTTATATTCTCACCTCGATCGTAGAGGCGCGTAGGGTATCTTCTGAGGTGGGCTTCTTTAATGCACTTCAGGTGGACCACCACGTGAGAGTGAGACTCAGCCAACGCTAAGGAACGGCTATGTTTCAAAATAAAAATATGATTTTCACGAAATATGGATTTTTAATAGCCTTGGCGGACTCGGTTGGATACCCCTGGTCCAGGTGTCCCCTAGTACAGGATTTGGCATGAGCCAAGTTTTGAGTAATTCACGAGCCATATTGATTATTTGGTTGAAATGAATATTCGTGATGTGAAAAATTTACTGAAGTTAATTATTTTTAATTGTCTCCATTTACTCGCATTTAGATAGTTTATATGGTGTCTGTTTACTCACTGGGATTTTATAATCTCACCACCCTCAATTCCCCACATTTTAGGTTCGAGATAGCCGATTGCATCAAGGACTTCAGTTAACCTTGCATTGTCAAAATTATAGGTCCACAAACTCGCATCTTATTGGTTAGTTGGGGGCCCACGTGTCATTGTAAAAGTAATTTTATACTTTAGTTATTTGATTTAAAATATGTATGAACATATTTAGCTTTTACACCATGTTTTTGGCGAGTTTCGATATTATCGAAGAAAAATGACGAAAATGCCCCTATGAGCCAAAAAATAATATTTTATTGTTTTGATTTGGAAACGACTTATGATTTCTTGAAATGCAAGATTTAATAACTGTCACTCACCGGGGAGATGCAGAAGCTGATGCTAAGCCTTGTGGGGTTTCGATCAGCATTCGAGGTAATGAGTGCCTATCGGGACGTCGCGGCGGTTGTCACGGGCCCGGGGGGAGTTTCGGGTCTTGACAAAATCATTGTAAATCCATTAGAAATCTCTTATCGAGGCTAATAGCTCATGCTTTCCACAATTGTATTTAATGAAATATGGCAACATTTATAAACCGTATAACATTATATAACTATGGAATTTTTTTGAAATAGGCACCCCCCACCCACCTTACAACGACAGGATATCACTTTGCCACTTATCCGAGTATGTTTTCTCCTTTAGTTGATCACCACGATGTCCATTTTCCATTTGCACACTTCCTAGCAATAAACCAAATCTAATAATCTTAGTGTTTGTCATTCCCATTTTCCTCCTTATTCAAACATTACCATCATGTTAATAACTCATACTATGCTAGAATCACCACTTTTCTTCACTTAACATTACATATTCATATACATCTTGACACATTTTTACCAAAGTTACCTTTATCCTTTGCTTGCATAATTCTTTAAATTATAATTACCGGTAACTTATTTATGACTTTAGCACCCATATTAACCCTTTTCTAGCCATTTTCATTCAAATTCGTCTTATATTTTCACACATAACCCACATATAAGGTAGCAACAATCATTCTCACTTTCACTCGATTATTTCGAAGTTTACATGCATCATTATCTATCTAACTTTCAATACTTTGTTTCTCAATCCTCCATACACAATATTCCTTTTTTTCATTTCTTTCAAACAACATGCCATACAAACTTAACAATTTTCAACTCGCTTATGCAAATGGATCCTTTCAACAACCATAATTCCTCACAATATTCAATTAACTGTAGGCTTTAAAACATTGTGTTAAGCTTACCGCTTTCTTTTTCCACTTTGAGTCCATCATGTACCCACGAGTTTATTGGCTTGTATGTCACCCATTTTTCTCCAATCAACCCAATCTTTGCTGCCACAAGACATTTCTTTTAGTCACTAACTCATTTTCAAAGATTACTCAAGCCAAAAACAAGAATCCTTACCTTTCCTTGCTTAAATCACCAAAACCAAGCCTTTTCTTCCTTTCTCTCTTTTTCTTTCTCCTTTCTTTCTTTCCTTTCTCCTTTCTTTCTTTCTTTTCTCGTTTCTTCCAACTGATCTCATCTATTTTCGTTCCAAGAGTACAGTTTTCCTTGCAAAATGTAGCCATTTTTCTTTTCAAATACATGGTGGCAAGGTGAAATTGGCATGGAAGCTTGAAAATGGTGTGGAGCTTGGAAAAGAAGAGGAAAATATCTTGTGGCTGGAGATAAGAACCAGCCATGGGATAAGGATGAAAAGTAAAAGCTTCCTTTAGAAGCTTTAACTAACTTAATGGTAAAATTACTATTTTACCCTTCAAGGTTTTCACCCTTTTTAATTGTATCCTCCCACAATCTTTTAATTCAAATTTCTTTCCATTTTTCTTCCTTAATACTTGTATCAATAAGATATCAAGTTCATGCTTTAATGCGGTATTACCAAAATATTTAAATATTTACTTACCCACGCTAGCTTTATTTAATAAAAACACGTAGGGACCATTAATGTCACTGCTCTTTGAAATTTCCTCGTTCTTCTTCTCCCCCACTTAGATTGACCATATACTCTTCCTTTATGAAAAATTTCGACATCGAATAAAATATTAATATTTTAATATTATTTTATTCTAAAATTTTTCACTTGTCTCCTTGGCACCTAAAATGTCTTATTATGCCCTAATTCACTTTCGAATCACTTTTTATATCATTAATTCATCTTCAATAAAAATATTATTATTTAATTACTATTGCTTCGAGTGTGGAATATTTTATTTTAGGATATTCGCTGCACCCTTCATCACTCTTAAATACTCTAATTAACCTCAATTGGTATCCGATAAGTTCTATTAGTCAACATATCAAAGTACAGGGTGTTACACCTTAGCATATCGGACCATTTCGTATTGCTTGGGTTTTGACACTTTGGCCTTTTTCCCTTGATCTCCTAGATTCCCAATGGCATTACTTGTAATAATAATCAAAAGATTTACTTGAGCTTTCAGTTCTCCAATCTTGCCTTGGACAGTGCTCAATGCATCCCTGGTCTCATCACTTAGAGTATTAATCATCTCTGACAGTTCTCACTGGACTGCCTCAATTTCATCTATTTGTTCACGCAGAACCATCTGAGCTTTTACCGTGGCCACCACGACCTCTATCTTATCAATCCTTTGATGGTCTTCGAGTGCACTTCATGTGGTCACCATTGGTACACTTTAAATTAGCATGTCTCGCCCATGCTTTGATATCAACTATCACGAACTACACTCCTTTACCTAAATATGCGATAGTCCGTGCAGCACTTGAGTGGACGCTTCCACACAAGTCAATCAATACTTGATTATATCTGATCCAACATTAATAATAATAACAAATCAGACTAAGAGAACCCACATCAAAATCGAAGGCATACTGAATGCCATATATGCAACCACTGAGTTATAAAAAGGAAAAATGTTTTATTAATATGAAATTAATTACAAAAGGACTGAGACACGCCATCGTCGAGCCATAGGCAGCCCTAGATGATTCGCTACAAACATACCTTTACCATTGAGGCAGCCCAACAATCCACCGACTACTCACCCCCTATAAAGAGTTTATGATATTTTACAAGTATTCTACCAATAGCCATTACAATACTTGAAATGAAGACATTCCTTTTCTAAAGGGTCTCCCCCTAAAGACTTAACAAGTATTTGTGGATGTGTCATCACAAGCCATTACATTATTTGAAAGAGGGACATTTCCCTTACAAGTACAAAAGACTCAATCTCCCAGACAATTCTACGTTATCATAATCCAATACAAGGTTGGCTCATGACACTGCGACCCACATAGTCTGATGAGGAAATCTTGATTGGAATTGACTTCTTTCTTCACCTAACTTGGTCTAACTTCAAAGCCATATAAAAATAACCTTTCGGAGGACTTTGAGGGGAGAGAAAGACACCAAATTAACAGTTGAGATTCAAGCCAGAAAATCGTTGAAAAAAAGTATCATTAAAGTTGAAAAGAAATTGAAGGATTCAAGAAGATTTGGAGATCAAGAGTTTCACTCTTGGAATTTCTTTATTCTTTATTTTTCTTGGTTTAGTTTTAATGTTTAAACTTTATTTTATGATGATGTGTGATTTGATGAGAAATTAAATTGTTTATCTAAGATTATGATTGAACTCAATACGTAGTCTGATTTATTTACCCTTTTTTACTTATGTTTAATAGATTTAAGTTGTTTATTTTATTTTATTCTTAGTGCTTTAAAATTGCATGAACACTAATTAGATTGAATTGGAAATCTAGGTTAAACCTTAACGAAGGAGATTTAGGTAGACCTTGACTATAATAGTGTATGATTGAATACACTTAGTTGATTAGGTGATTTAATTTGCATGTAGGGTGGACATAAACCTATAAGTCATGTGTATCCAAAATTAGAGCACAAACTTAATGAATCTTTTTTCAATTTAATTTACATAGAGATATAGTAAATTAATTGAAAAATGTATTTTTCTGAGAAACTTGACAAAGACTTATAAATAATTTAGGACTCTAGGTTAGTAATTTAATCCATTAAACTAAGTTAAGAGAGAAAGAGATAATAATCAGATGAAGTATTAAAAGACATCATAATTTTAGGTCTGGTAGTCACTCGAATTAAATAAAATAATTTTGCTGATAGATTTTAGATTAGTTTTAGTTATTAGTTTCAATTTTTCTTTTTAATAATTTTAAATTTAATTGTTTGAATAGGATTAACTTGTTAGAATTTTAGTAGTTAGCAATTAGGAATTAATTCAATTCTCCGTGGGAACGAATTCTATTTACTATTGTATTATTTGTTAACGATACGTACACTTACGTGATAAATCAACAACAATACACAAATCGAGTCAAATCATCAAGTGGTCTTTCTCTGGACATAGTCAAATCACGCATAATGGTCAATCATGGAAAATTAAATCATGCTTAAGGCAAAGCTACTGGTAGAGAAAAATCACGTGCGTGTGGAAGCAACAGCCGGAGAATCAAAGTCATTGACTAGAGTAATCTCCCAACGATCAACATCACTCGGAGTATTCTTAGACGAGTGGCATCAAAACACTACAGGCGGTAATTACAAACGAGACTATTACCATTGTCCCTACTTATTACCATCCTTGCAGGTACATAACAAAGTCACAGTGGGACGGACTCCACTCAATCTCAAATCCAATCAACGATCAAAATTTATCCATCGAACAGAACACATATCCACAAATAAGGCCATCGTACCTTCGACATTCCATATGTCCACCTCGAAACATAAATCACATTTTACGACCTCCAAATCGTCTATCAGCTCAATATGATTCTAAATGCCTTTAAGTCTCTTAGGCATCAAATGCTCAAGATTCATTGTCAAACCCGACTTTGTAAAATAATTATAATATCATTCACATGCTCGATAGAATGTTTGTATATTTAGGAAGTTCGAGAAATCGTTAAAAGACGATATTGCCCCTAATGGTATCATTAAGTCGATTAAGCCTCGAACTAGTTTAAATAGGAATTTTAAGGTGAAATTAAGAGTTTCACAGTTCAGGGATGACTCAAAATGGTAATTAGGAGTTCGAGGATCAATTCGGAGTCAAATTGAAATTTTCACTATATAGGGGTAAAATTGTAATTTTTCCATCTGCGGACAAAATTTGAGATTTTGAGAGAATTTAGATCACATTTGACAAATTGGGGAATGATATGAGTATAAGGGATAAAAAATATGTCTATGGGCAATTTTTCAGTTTTTGGGGCAAAAATGTAATTTTTGATTTTTACGGGGGTAAAAGTGTAAATATCAAAAATTACTTTACCAAGACTTTGGATAAGTTTGAGAATTTTATCTAAGTTATGGATATTTTAAGGAATAATGTGTGGTGGAGATTTAAAGCTTGAAAGATAAGAATTTAAAAAATGGACCAATAATGTAGTGACATGTGGCAAGTTTAGATTATTATATTATTTAACTATAAAAATCAGCCCACACCACCATTTTCTCTTCATTATGGCCGGCCATAGCAAGAAAACAAAGGGGAAAAGAAAAACAAAAACCTAGGGGGAGAAATTCAAGGAAAAATTGGTGAAAATTCAAGGAAACAAGTGACCAAAGGTAAAATTTCTTGATTTTGACTTGTGCTTTACCTTTCCCATGCATTTCCCATCATTTTCCATGGTTGAATCATGTGATTTGAGGATGAATTCAATTCTGGAAAAATGGGTTAGGAGAGAGAAACTTGTTAGATTAATTTGATTTTAAGTTATGTTAGTGTTTTAAGTTAGTTTAGCATATTTAGGAACAAAACAACAAGAAAAGAATTTATTTTCCTCCATTACCATTATTGGCTGAATTTTCTAGGGGAATATTGGCTGATGATCTTGATGTTTATTTGAGGAATTATGATGAATAATGATGAATTATGAGTCTAGAAAAATAATGGAAATTTTTGGAGCAAAAATATGAATTTTTACCCATTAGGGGTATTTTCGTAATTTGCTATCAGGACTGATAATTTGCACCACACCGAGGGACATTAAGTCAATTTGGGTGCAATTGAGGTATAGAAACTGAAAAAAATTAATTTGAGATTAAATTGGACGCGTTAGAAATTTAATCGGGTAATAGGCCGAATTAGGTCAGCACCGCATTTAAGCGGTAGTCGGATAAGTTGCATGTCATATCATGCATATATACCGAGCCTGAATTGATTTTATAATGGTCAAGCATTGATGTGGTGAATTATGTATTGTACATTGTGGATAGGTGGTGAGCAAATTACACTGGTAAAAGTACCAAAATTGTGCTTGAAGACTGGGATTAGGAGTACATCGACTCCTAGAACTGTGAGTGGACAATTTATCGTCTTAAATATCTAGAGTAATTATACTTGTTTGATGCTTTTATTGAATGGTGAATTTAAATTATAAAATATTATGTTTTCCAATTAAAATGTTTTTTAATAAAAATGAGATTTATACTGGTTTTGAAATCAAATATTGTTTTGGGAAAATTGAGTATATGGAGACTGTGTTGAAATTTATGATTTTATATGTTATTGAAATTGGGGCTTATGACACTATGGTAGCATGATGGCTAAATTTTTGGGGTTGGCATGAAATATATGAACAATTTTGGATTGGTCTCGGTAGACTGGATTACATTTTATTCGCCATATTATGCTACTGGAATTTTTATGGGTCTGGTGGTATATTAAACGGTCACTGCAGTGGTGGGGGTTTCCGTGGACTGCCTATGAGAGGGGCACGGTAACTCAATTATATACTTACCTCCGGGGGGAGATGTTGGGTGAAGTATCTCCTGAGGTATGATTTGAGTGCACCTCACGTTCGGGCCACCACGTGAGAGTGAGACTCAGCCAACGCCAAGGAACGGCTATGTGTCAGATGTGAAAACATGTTTATGGGTATGGGTCATTGAACAGCCTTGGCGGTCTCAGTGGGATACCTTGACGAAGGTACCCGCGAGAATGATTTTGGCAGGGGCCAAGTTTAAGAAATTCATAAGCCGAGAAATTTTGATGAAAATAAATTGTTTGGTATAGATTGAAACGAAATTTGTGTTATGAACATTATTGAGATATAACGTTTTTATATTGTCTCCATCTACTCGGCTTTAGATGCTTTTGATGGTAATTGTTTACTCACTGGGATTATTTAATCTCACCCCTCTTCCTATCCATTTTTCAGGCTCAGGACAGTTTGTTGATAGTTGATTAAGACGAGAATTAATCTCGGAGTTGCATCATAGGAAGTAAGGGTTCGTAGCTCTACACCTTCTTGGTTAGTTGGGGGCCCACGTGTCACTGTAAACGAAATTTCATACTTTAATTATCTTTATTACTATATGAATAAATTTATTTTACTCTTACGCTACAAAAGTTATTTTAGGAAGACTTTGAAAATATTGTGTTTTAAGAAAATAGAATATTTTATTTAATGTTTTTATTATATTCAAATAGCTATAATTTTACTTTAAATGAATGTTTTAGACTTCAAAATTTAATTTAAATCATGAAATATGTGTTTCCACTTACATATTACATTTTTTCGGATTTCGAAATTTCAAAAAAAAAATGACGAAAATGCCCCAGTGAGCTAGAAAATAATATTTTTATTGTTTTGAGTTGGAAACAACTTATGATTTCTTGAAATGCGAGATTTAATAACTGTCGCTCACCGGGGAGATGCGGAAGTTGATGCTAAGCCTTGCGGGGTTTCGATCGGCATTCGGGGTAATGAGTGCTTATCGGGACGTCGCGGCGGTTGTCACGGGCCGGATGGGAGTTCCGGGTCGTGACATTCATCAAAAGAGTCAATTGTCTAGGGTAATCTACTCCTATATGCTTATCATATCCTCTAGCCTTCCTAGTCTAGGCTCACATAATCAACATAGGCCACTAGGTGGCTTGCACTAAGGCACACAATCACACACAAATCTACATTTTTGTTATCTAACCTAGGCACATACATCTAGGCATTTATATAAATTTACATATATAATATAATCTGGTACCATGGCAGCGCTTTTAATAGGTGTCATGTATCACATTTAATTTAATTTCTACTCACAACGACAAATTGTAGGTGCTCCACATCCAAGCTTCGATCCTCAACCTCCAATCGTCTTTCAGCTCACAAATGCACTGATTATCCCCAACTTCTCCTTGAACACATCAACTGATCAGATGCCTCCTGCTGTAATAGCAATGCTTATAATGTTTTGGTCAACTCCTGATTAACCTGAAGTGTTTGAGACTTGATCTCTTCCTTCGTTGTCGTTCTTGAATCAGCCCTGCTGAAGTGTGGCTTAGGAATTCTTCTTTCGGAGAACTACAAGATCTTGGAAAGAGTACAAGGCATCGCCGTCCATCACCTTGAAGACCACCAAAAAGAAAGAAAACACCACACAAACTCCATGGATCAACTTCAAAAATACCAAGCCAGCACCCAAAAATCATCCATGGGACGACATCCGCCACACCATCGCATCACTCTCGAAAATTATAAACCCATGAAAAAACCAATTTTGACAATTTTCCAATATCCAAACCGTAGTCAAACGAGCAGTCCAGTACTTTTTTCCACCTTAAAAACCGAGAACAGCTTCGTTGGTAATCAATAGGTTGCTCCACATTCTTTAATCCTCTTTTACAACCGTAGATTCACCATAAAAAAATCAGATAAAAAATAAGAATGACCCACCTGCACGGTCGGGGGGGAAAAAAAGATTGAAATTGCTTCAAAGTCGACCTTTCATCACCAATCGAAGAGATTCCCATCTGTTTGCCAAGACTCCAGATTTCCTCAACCTCCGTTAAAATCACTGTATTTCCTTAATGAACTTAGAATTTTATTCATTAATGAAGTATAATCTTTTGATTAATCATAAAATATAACGCCGATATATTATCAATGCATTAAATATAAATTTATATAAATATTTATTAAATTAAAAAATTATACACGTGAACTAAATAGGTGTCATCATGACATGCTTCAAAGATAAGCAGGGGCGTGGGAGAGGGGTGGCTAGAGGTCGCGGTAGCCACCTCTCATTTTTTTTTTTTTTTATGTGCATGAAAATTAAAATGATTAACGTTACCACTCCTACATAGATAAAATGTATTGATTTGGAGTAGTGGTAAGAAATTTAAGTTAATTTTAATTTTTTTTATATTTATTGCGATAGTTAATGTGAAAATCTAATGTTAAATTTTTTTATTTTATATTTATTTATATTGATAAATTTAAAAATTTATATTTAAATTATTAATAAAATTTTATATTATAATTTAATTTTATTTTAAAGTAATTAATTTTTTTATTCCAAATCGACTCATTGATCTGATCCATGACTTTATATGATTACTTTTTAACTATCTCTCATACAAAATCCTAAATCCACCACTCAGTGTATATAAATAAAATTGTGATAAATAAAAATTTATATCTCCTCGTAAAAGCTGGAGAACTTTTTTGACTGCTCTGGTGGTTAGCAACTAGTATCAAATTTAAAGCAAACCAAACGTATAAAAGAGATACATAGGCAGTAGCATTACACTTCTCGAACGTACCACGACACTTGGCCAAACTACTTACATAAAACTGATATTATAAATTAATTAAACATACTCTCCCATAGAGCCAAAGTAGGAGGAGGTCAGCACTGTTCCTGCCTTACTATATGCGATATCTTTTTATTTTTGATCCAGTCAACATTCAACGCCTTCGGCTGACGGGCTCTTTTTGAGCGTTGAAATAGACCGTGGCCACAGGCAGGCCCAAGTTGAGGTGCTGAGCGAAGAGCCTAGTGCTGAAGTTAGCCCGTGATGCTGGTTGCTGCACTTGCCCCAACGGACCCTTTTGTTGGAAGAGCACCAGAATATAGCGGTGAATGCCCACAGGAGGGCGTGGCCCCATGTAAACCAGGATCTCCTTTCCTGTAACAATCCCCAAAATTTGGATTACCCCAGCTAGAAAACTTACCTCGTACATTGCATGAGAGACGTCAGAAACAAAGTATTGGATATTGGTAAAATTATTATTAATTGCATTCATATACGATTTACAAATGACGATAGAAACAATCGAAAAATTGAACAAACGAACATTACTTTCTATTTTTTTTTGTTTGTTGGGGAAATAACATTAATCCTTACTATTCTTTATATCATTATGTGCTTTGAAACTGAAAAAAATTCGGGGTTAAATCCTAAAGCCTGAATACATCCAGATTGAAGCAACTTAGGGTTGGCTAATACTATTTTGTAATACAGAAGTAATAACTTAATTTCAAAAATAATTGTTATATATATGACTAATTAAACAATCAAACAATTCTAGTATTTACTTTAGGGTTAATTAAAACCTGTTTATATATTGATCCTACAAATTTATATAATTAATCTCATTAATTCATGGTATAGGGTTTCAGCTTACTGGGTCGAGTTGTTTAGTGCATTTTTCCAATTATTAAAGCATGATGAACTGGCATTGATATTTTCTAGGCCGATTTTCTGTCTTGTCGCCACATGGACAGTCTTATAACATGCTATGTGGTGTAAAAGAATCCAAAGCAGCTATCCTGACAAGTAGCATGGACGTGTCACCGTGGACGTGAGCTGATACTTGTTGTTCAAAGAACTAACCATGTGTCATAGAAGGCGATGCATGCAAATGCAATGGACAAGGTAAACGGGGGAAATTGGAAAGGGAGAAAGGGCAAGTATTGGGTGTAGAAAGAGCCAAGATGAGGTTTTAGCAGTCATGTAAGACAATTTTGCTGCTGGACAGCATTTGCTAAGGCAGTATTGGATCATGGAAAATGTTTCAAGAGGAAATATAATTTGTGATTATTGCAAATTCTTGTGATAAATGTAGGCCCTAGAGATTCTTCTTGAAAATTTGAGATGTTCTTGCATTATTGCCTAGGATGCGGCAGGCATGCATGCAAGAATTGTTTCTGACACCCATTTTGGGCAACCTCCTCCTCGTATTGAAAGGCCAAAAATTGCTAAAAGTACAATATTTGGTTTGATTTTTGAGTTTTTTCTTATTTAATTTTTCTTCATCAGAAATTACTAAAAAATTTAAAAAAACTTAATCCATTATAATTTATTCATATGAAAATAAAACGTTCTTATTTCACAAAAAGTTTAAATTCTAATTATTCAAAATGTTATTTAAATTTTCATTTTCACAAACCCTTTTTTGTAATTTGCTTTCTTTATTTGAAATTTAATATTGATGTTAAATTTTGTTTAGGTTCATAAATACTTCATAATTGTTTTAATGAAAACTTTTCGATATATACGCAATTTTAAATTATTAATATTTTACATAATAAATCAAAATAAAAAATTTAAATACTATAAAAGTCCAATTAGCGAGGACAATATTTATAAGATGGAATACATAGTAATAGAAAGTATTCTATTTTAGGGTCCTATCGTTTACCTCGGGTGGGGTTGGTTCCTCCAGGAATGTCAGAAACGATCCTGAAACAGGGAAGAAGGCAAGTGAATGATGTTTTACGAAATGATCGAGAACATTTGTAAAAACTACCCAAAAGAAGTATTCCAAAGAAAACGAAAACGAAACCCATGAAAGCAGAAACGGACCAATGAACCCATTCACGCATGCTTGGCTCGCTGGGGCTTGGCGCATCGGGGTCAGTCATCACCTATATCAATCACCAGCATCAACCGTCAGATAGATGTATTAACATGCATTAAACGATCATAGCCTCCCTTGAAGAAATAATGGAAAAGGCTACAAAGCTGATACAGAGAAATCAAAGGATAAATTTCATGCGTATAGTTTAGATAGCGCAATTCCAATTGGTAAAGATAACGAACCAAAGTATAAAGCTCGTCAGAATGGCCATTGATGCTAACTTTGGGAGGGTTGATTGTCGTAGATGGCTTTATGTCACAGCCGTTAGTGACATGCCTGGAACCGTAGTAGACGGACATGGTGACAGTAGGAACAAACATGTCGACGACATCGCCAATAACTCGACCAACAACGAGAGGATCAACGGAGACAGCCATGGAGAAGAAGAGTGCAAAAAGGAGAGGGGAGGAGATCAGGATGTTTGTTTGATTTGGTGTGAGGGTGGAGTAGAGAAAGGCAAGTAGGAGTTTATAAAGAGGAGTAAAAGGTCAGAAGTGGCTTAGATTAGTGTGACGTATATGCCATGCATAGGGCATTAAAAAGTTTATTCAGGCACAGACTGCCACGTGCGACGCCTCCCAGCTGTGAAACGATCGCCTATACTTTTTTATCCTAGATTCCTTGTTACAGGAACCAATTCAATAAGAAAAACATGAGCTAATTAACTTTGCTTTCACTTTAATTATGCCTATAAACTCTACTCGGAAATGTTTAAAACTTCAAAACTTTTCCGTGAATTTGTATTATTTATGTATAATATCATTGGTTAAATGAAATATAAGTGTTTTGAGAGACATGGAATTAGTTGCTTAATTCACCGTTCATGTTTCCAAGGGTAGCAATTTTTTTAATCTGACAAGGGACTCGTCTGCTAATGTTACAATTCTTTTTCAGGTCACATGTCATTTATTTTTAATCTATGTCGTCCTTTATGTTTGGGTAGAGGTTTGGTGAGTGCATCTGCTAACTAATTATCACAATACACAGTGGGAGAATTAGGTAGCACTATCTGAACTTCTTGAAGGAGATACTGAATCCATGTTGCTTTTGAAACAGTAGTTGCAATAGCTTAATATTTAGCTTCTGTAGAGAACCTGGCTAGTGTCTTCTGTTTCTTTGAACTCCAAGAGATTGGTGTGCTTCCAAGATATACGATAAAGGTAGAAGTAGAGGTCCTATCATCAAGATTTTCTACCCAATAAGATTATGTGAAGACTTGCAAGGATGTAGTTTCCTTTTTAATGAATAGACCATGGAATAAGGTTCACTTAAGATATCTCAATACTCTCGTCAATGCTTGATAATGAAATCTTGATAAATTATGCATGAATTGACAGAGTTTGTTAACCACAAAACAAATATCAAGTCTGGTAAGAATAAGATATTGGAAACAGCCAACAATTTTCCCAAATTTCTTGTTATTGGATGTGAAACCTCACTTTTTAATTAAGGTTAGATTTGTAACTTAGCTCGGTGAGCATGTAAATTCTTGTTTTCAAATAATATTTTGAACATTTATTACTTAGAAAAATATATAAATTGATACTAATTGAGTTTACTTGAAAGATGTAAAGCCTGACCTTATAAAATACTTGTCATAACATACATGTGATGATAGCATGATTCAATGCTAAGAGAGTCTCGAAAAATTTACAAAAAGTAGGTATTGTACCTAGAGGTACAACAAAATTGATTTAAATCTCGAACTAGATCAAATCGAGATTTTAGGGTGAAATTGAAAATTTTAAAGTCCAGGAATGATTTAATATGGTGATTCGGAGTTCGAAAATCAATTTGGAGTCAAACTAGAAATTTCACTGTCTAGGGGTAAAATGGTAATTTTGCCACTTGAGGACAAGATGGGAATTTTTTTGAAAGATTTTGATCATATTTGACTTCTTGGAGTATGATTTGAGGTTGAGAAGTGAAAAATTATAATCTCGGTATTTTTCGGAGCATAGGGGTAAAATGGTAATTTTGTCACCTTAGTGGCAAAATTGTAATTTTACACCACTAACACTTGTCATGCTCATAGAATTCATTCATTGACTTCTTATGTTATGGATAAGTGAGAAAATATATGTGATGAAGATAAAAAGTTTAAATTTTTAAAGTTTTAAAAATGGACCAATAAGAAAATGACAAGTGTCAAGCTTAGAATATTTTATTATTTAGCTTAAAAATCAACATAAATCAGCCTATTATCTCTCCAAATATTCGGCCAAGCAAGGAACAGAGAGAAACAAAGGAAGAACAAACCCTAGGTGGAGAATTTCAAGAGAAAAAGTGTGGAAAATCAAGGAAAACAAGTGAAAAAGGTAGGATTTTTCAATTTAAACTTGAAATCTATTTTCCTTAAAGCATTTCTCCTTATTTTCCATGGTTAAATTACATGTTTTCATGATGAATTCATGGCTGGTCAAAATGGGTATGGAGAGAAAAAGATGTTAGATTGATTTGATTTTAAGATATATTAGTGTTTTTAGTTAGTTTAGCACATTTAGAAGCAAAACAACAAGAAAAGAATCCATTTTCCCCATGAATCTTCATTGGCTGAATCTTCCTTGATGTGTGTGGGTGATGGATTGTTATTATTTCAAGAGAAATGGCTTAGAAAATGATGAATAATGGTGAGAAAAATTAAGTAGGAAAAATCACGGTGTTAGTGCATTGTAATGGCCGAATTTTTCCATGAAGAAATGGGAGGGTTTTGATGCTGAAATTGGTGTTATTTGAATAATGTTTGGTGAATTGAGGTATTAGAAAAGAAATGGAGCAATTTGGAGCTAAATTAGACGCGTTGGCCAATTAATCGGGTGATAAGTCGAATTATGCCAATACTAGGGATTAGATGGTTACCAGTGCATTTTGCTTTCCATATCATGCATTAGTAGTCTAAATTAGTTTAAATTCAATTTAGTACCAATGAAGTAAGTTTATCGATTTTGTACTGTGTTAAGGTGGTGAGTCCTCCGATAAAGGCAAGAAAATTGCACCTGAGGACCAGTAATCTGAGTACTTCGAAAATCCTCATTCTAGACATTGTGAGTAACCTTATCATCATTTTAATTTTCTAAAGTATGTTTTAACTCGGTTTTGGTAAAATTTTATGAAAATGAGTTAAATGGCTAATTTTAGGTTTTATAAACAAAAATGTGTTTAAATGAAAATATTTTATAAATTGTCTTGAAACGAAATAACGATTTTGAAAATAGAGTAATTGGAAACCACCGATATGTTGTAAATTTATGATTGGAAATTGATGGCTTATATTATATTGTTATTGTGTTGGCATGACTGGCTCGGCTGTGTTTTATGAATTGTATGAATTATTTTATTTTACCCTTGTAGGTTGGGTAGTAAAATATTAGCCTTGTCATGCTGTCAAAAGTTTATTATATGGTGGGTTTAGCTTGCTGCAGTAGGCGGATTCTGTGGATCAGCCTATTAGAGGGGCACAGAATCCGGATATATATATGTACCTCAGTCGGAGAGGCGTGTAGGGTATCTCCTGAGGTATGCTTAGAGTTCACGTCACGTCGAACCACCTTGTGATGATGAACTCCGCTAACGCCAAGGAACGGCTGTGTTTTTCAAACTAATAATTTGTTTACGTGTATATGAAATTTTTAACAGCCTTGGCGGACTCGATTAGATGCCTCGACCAAGGTATCCCCAAGAATGATTTTGGCAGGAGCCAAGCTTTTAAAATACTCATAAGCCATGTTGATGATTTAAATAAAATGAGTATTTATGTTATGAAAAACATATTTAGATGAAATGTTTTAATAGTCTCCTTTTACTCGACTTTAGATCTTTTGAATGATGTTTGTTTACTCACTGAGATTATAAAATCTCACCACTCTCATTTCCACCAATTTCAAGTTCATATTAGGTTGTAGATAGCTGAGTTCATCAAGGACTACCCTTGGATTTGCATTCCTTCAAACTGTAGGTTCACAGTCCTCTTTACTTTTGGTTATTCGGGAGCCCACTTGTTATTGTAAATTAAGTTAAATACTCTGACTTACTGTATTACAGTATGTATGAATTTATTTAGTTTTTACACTACAAAAAATTATTTACGTATAACTCTATAAATATTGTTTTATAAGAAAATAAAATATTTAACTTAATATTTTTTTATTTTCTTATTATATCCAAATAATCGCAATTTCGTTTTAAATGAAGATTTTAGACTTTAAAACTCATTTTTTATTATGAATTATGTGTTTTGTACTCGCTTACTACATTTTTAGAGGATTTCGAGATTTTTGAGAAAAAATTACCAAAATGCCCCTGTGAGGAAAAATTTATTTTTCTATTGTTTTGAATTGGAAATAGTTTATAATCTCTCAAAACAAGATTTTAGCAACCAATACTCACGGGGGAAGCGAGAAAAACCGATGTTAAACCTTGCGAGGTTTCGATTGACATTTCGGGTAATGAATGTCTATTGGGACGCCGCGACGGTTGTCACAGGTTCGATAAGAGTTCTAGGTCGTGACAAAAGATGAGACTTAGAGAGGATCAAAATACTTGATTTTAGCCTTAAAATTGTATTTTGGAGTACAAGAATCAATACTTGTTAATATAGTATTGATACTTGTTAATACAGTATCAATACCTAAAACCTAGAAATGCATCTTGATGAACATCTATCAGTACACGTTCATGATGTATCGATAACTTTACCTAAAAAGGAAATGTATCGATACTTCTAGCGAATTATCGATACTTTAACTGCAAATATGAAAGAAAAAAAATAGAGCATGTTAGACTTTTACACTTATTTTAAAGCCTAAATCCTCATATTTTTCCTTAAGGAGCTAAAAATGTGTTTTCTACAAAACCTAGCGTCTTTTTTTCTCTCTCTCCCTCTTCCCTATCTATATTCCCTCTCATCCAACCAACTTATTTCAAATCTCCAAATTTCATATTTGAAGTCAAATTTTGATTTTAAGTTCATCTGGAAGTAACGTTTCACCTTTTACAAACAATAAATTGTAGCTCAATAACCTCAAAGGCCTAAAGCTAAATATTCAAATGAGACATTTTTTATTAAATTTAAGAAAATTGGGCCTTTTTTTTATTAAAGTTAATGAAGAAAGAGCAAATGAGGAAAGAAAATTCTTAAGTGGATATTATAAATGGAAAAGAATTGGTTTCATGTATAGGAAGAAAAATAACGATTGGAGACCATTAAATACATATTATCTGTAGTTGATTTGAAAAAAGAAAAATGGTTGAGCATTAATAGAATTTGTGGGAATTGAGAAGTGATAAAAAATTGAGATTTATTAGACTCATAATTAGAGAAGTAAGAGAAAATGTCATTTTATTAATTATATTTACTTTTACATATTTTTAATAGAAAATTAGATAAATAGCTGAAAATCAATAGAGAAGTGGAAGTGAGAGAAAATAAATATTTATTAGGCATGAGAGAATAGGTAGATATTTTATTAATTATCTTAATTTTTATATATGTTTAATATAATTAATTATATTATTAAAAAATCATAGGGCTTATGAAAACTTGAGGCCTAAAGCCCTTGCTTTGGTGGCCTTACCCTAAACTCAGCCCTACAAACAACTAATCTTGGCTTGTGATTTCTAGAAATTTTGATTTATTAATAATTTGTTTTTCTTCCTAAAAATTTAGGTTTGGATTGATTTTTATACTCTCAAGCTCGCCAAGGTAAAGTTACTCTAAACCCTAACTATTAGAAGTTTAAACTTGTAGTTAGGATTAGATTTAGTTACCGATTTTTGTATTAATGATTAAGAAAAAAAGTTATGGAAAAGCAAATGGCTATTTATGAAAGATATAATTAGAGAACAAAGTATTAATGATGCAAAAATTGTGTGTTAGGTAATGTTGAAGAAGTTAGGATTTTGGAGAGATAGAGTTTTCGACAAAAGGTGCTAAAAGGAAAGGCACGCTTCAACGAGGTGGCTAGATGCGATGTTTTTAATTATTTTGGTATAATTATGCATGGCTTATCTACAATCTCACATTTAAATGTATTTTTTATGAAGCATGAGTTTATACTAGGATTGTGATTTAAACGATGATTTTAAAGTATGTTTGACGAAAGCTATATATTCTATGTAAATATGTTATCTATTAAGTATTTAGCTTTGTGCATGAGAAACAAGCAATTTGAATGTTTTGATACCTCAAAAAAAAAAAACTTCTGAACATTTATCTATGGATTGATTAGATAAATGACTTTGAAATTTGAAATGAAAATGACTTTGAATAGACATTAGCACTAGGTCACTTTGTCTTTGAAATGATAGCATAGGTTTATTACATTGGAGGAATCTTGTCTCGACCCCTGATAATTCTATTTTATAGAATTATTTTATTCTAATTTTGTTATTAAACATTAGTTAAGTTCTCAATTTTCAATTGTTATTTTATTTATTTTTAGTAGTTTTTATAATTAGGTTACTTTTAGTTAGTTATTTTAATTTTATGTTATTTCTTTTAATTTGTTTATTATTGATTAGTTTTTATATTTTTTGTAGGATTAAAAGTGTTTGGGCTTAATTTTGGAAAGTAAGGTGTAGATAGACTCAAAATCTGCTTGCATATACTTCAATATTTTGGCTATATCTAGAGCTACAAAACTCCAAATGATGGGATTCTTAGACCAGTGGAAAGCTAAGAGACAAACCTACAACTTTTATGAAGATCACTTTGCCCAGTTCTATATTAAAAATAGAGAAAAGCACGTCGGAAAATAGCTAGATGTACTTTTAAGCCTAATTTGTAAAGATTAAACCCTAATTATACTTGAATGAAAATTTGTAAAGATTCACAATTGAATTTTGGGCCTCTTATTATACTTTTAAGCCTAATTAAACCCTAGGTCAGCTTGAGGAACTTTAGGTTAAGTTTATTTGTATAAATAGGATATGTTTAACAACGTTAGAAAGAGAACCTTTGGCAGTTCAAGAAACTAGAAGTTGAGGCTGAAACTTGGAGATCAAGACGGCAAATATTGTTTTGTTTTATTCCTTAGCTTTTATCTTTCTTGATACTTTTAATGGTTGAATTTTATACAATGTTATTTTATTTTGCGATAATGAGTAGCTAAATTTCTTTTTCTAGGATTGCAATTGAACTCACATGTAGTTTAAGTTTTTAATCTCTGTCTTACTTATTTTCAATGGGATTTGAATTGTTTATTCCAATTTGTTCTTAATGCTTTTAATTGCTTGGCCACCAATTAAATTGATCTAGGAACCTAAACAAACTTGGGAAAGGGAGTTTAAAGTAAACTAAAATTGAGATAGCATATGATCAAATTAATTGATTTACGTATAGGATAGGGATATACCTATAGGCCATATGTAGCCAGATTAGGGCCTGAACTTAATGAGTCTGTTTTAATTTCAATTCACATAGGGATATAGTGTTTTGATTAAAATAGATATTTTTATAGGACGAGTCGGGAGACCCTTATAAATAATTGAGGACTCTAGGTGACCTCTCTTTGATTTTGTTGGTGAGTAAATCAACCCATTCATTTTAGAAATGAACTTTGGATAACTTTGCAATTTGGAAAATATTTTAGTGGAGCCTATTAAGTTAATGACCTATAGCTAGCAATGGTAAACATTAGCCATTGTGCATAATGCTTTGTTTATTAAGGTCAATGATTATATGTACCAGACCATTAGGTGTAACGATACCCTTTGCCTTTGATTAATTGTTGATACGATCCTACCCTTTGTTACTTAGTTGGTCGCAAAATGCCCAACTCACTTTGTTTTGGATAGTTCTTCATAAGTTAGTGCTCCACTAATTACTCACTTTTTATTCGATATTTGGCTTTGAAGAATGAAATATGAGTTGTCCTTATATGTGAATCTTTGATCATTATTGAGTTTATTAGAGGTTTAAAGAAAACCCATTTAGATTGGACTTGTACTTTAAATTTGGTATTTGGACTTTGATAACTTTGAATCAGGTTGATTATAGACTTATTTAAGGACTTAGAACTTTATTTTTGATTGAAAACTGGGTTTTGTGAAGAAATACTTGTTCTTCAAAAACTCCCAAAACTACGTTCTATTTGAAAATGTTAGCATAGAAGTCTCACTAAGCAATATACCAAGAGGGGGGTGAATTGATATTTAAAAATTGTTTTAAACACTAAGTATAAAAATCAAAACTTTTGCAACCAAAAATTTCTTCTTGTGTAAAAAACAAAGTATATGATTTTCCTAAACAAGTTTTCAATAATGAATTGAAAAGAACAAAAAACAAATCAAGGTAAAATAGTTTTCCTAAGTTAAATGCAATTAAAGCATATATAATGAATTAAACTAAAATATTTTCCTAAGCTAAATGCAAGCAATAAATAACAATGTGGAAAGTTTAAAAGCAAGACACAAGATTTAATAATGGTTCGGCTTTCTTTAGTGCCTACATCTACTCCTTTGGAATACTAAGGAATTTTAAATCCACTAAGAGAAATGAGCTTTTTACGAGATCAAACGAAACCCTCACAATAGCTTTTTATGAGATCAAGTGAAACCTTCACAATGCTTCTTCACAAGATCAAGCTTACAAATGCTTTTTCATGGGATCAACCAAAACCTTTCAATAATGGTTTTTGCAAGTTCAATCACAAACCCACACATAGCTTTTCAAGGTTAAGCTAGAACCTTACAATAGAGTACAAAGTTTAGTAAGAAAATGCTCTACAAAGGTTGGATGCTAGGAGTTTAAGCTTGAATCTAGTGAGAGAAGAAATTTCAACTTGAATGCTGCAAGTATAAAACTTTTCAAAGTTTGGTGGAAGACTAAAATGAAGCTAGAGAGTGAGGATAAGCTTTTTGGAGGTCTCTCTAGGGTTTGAAACTTTATCTTAAGTCTTCTTTTGCTTCCAAATAGCTCAAAGGCAGTTGTTTATAATTGGTGTAAAGTTTGGAGTAGTTAGACACAAGTTTGAATCAAATCTAACCATTGTTAGAGCCTAAGGGTTAACTACAATGCTCCTAAAGTCGACTATGTGCTTTAAATTTCTTAAATTAGGGCTCCATAATCGAGTATAACCTTGCGTTACTCGATCTAATTCCCAAGAGCATGATTGTTACAAGTCTGGGTTGTGGTAGTCAACTACACCTTTGCTAAGGTTGACAATAGCTGTATAAAGTCCTCTTTCTCAGGCACTTGACCTGTCAAGGTCAACTATACTCGAGCCAAGGTCGATTGTGTTTGTTCAAATCGTCATTTTTCTTAAGCTTTTTGGAACAAGGTTGACTATAGGCACTCCAAGGTCGACTATGGCTTGATATTCTTCAAGTTTTGCACTGTTTATGCCTTTGAATCAACTTGAGCTTCTTTAGGGTCGAATCTTGACTTGTGTCTTGAGGTTTGCATAGCTTTTTGGCGCCATTCTTCAACTATTTCTTCCTTGCCTTATTTCTATAATCAAAAAATAATTCAAGGCATGTTTGTTCTTTGTTTTCTTAACTGAATATGCATTGCTTGAAAGCTTTTATGATATTTTCTAATGATGCATCGCTTTTTAAACAAGTATGTGACCTTGAGGGATTAAAAATATATTTGAGACAATTTCTAATGCTTGATATTATTTTTAAGATAAAATATAATATTTGTGAAATCAAAACATGATACAACTTAAGACTAACAGAAAAGTATCAATACCCTTGGAGGATGTATCAATACTTAAGGTTTATTTGGAAACTTTTCAATGTTTTTAAAGGACTTTGAGATACAAATGGCTTTGGTATGACTATTAAACTTTGTAAAGACATTTTTTACAAGTAAATTTTTGCCTAATGCATTGAGTTTGAAAGTGTATTTTATAAACAATCTTTTATTTAGCTTGTTCCCGCTCCCCGTATCTACTCATGGAGTTTTTTTGACTCATCTATTAGTTTTCCTCATTTTTGTTTTCAGATTCCTAGGCTACTTGGCTCACTATCCTTTGAGAAGAGCTACTTTTGTTGGCTTTGGTAAGTTATCGATAAGGCATCCAATAGGCATCAATCCTTACTTTTGAGTTGTACTCTGTTGGTCATGTTTGTTTATTATGAGTTTGAACTTTGTTTTACATTTTGTAAATAAATATTATACTTTGCATTTGACACGAGGTGGCTTACACTTTAATGTTTGAAAATATTTTGTTTCGCATTTTGAGCATGAGGTAGTGCAAATTGATATATTTGAAATTTGATATACATTTTATATATGTTTACATGGTGATGCATCCCATGGTAAATATTTGATTATTGGATATTGTTCGTTTTTAGGCGTGCTTAGATTGAGTGAGGCCTACCCATTAGACCCTTGCGATAGTTATGGGCCCTAATATTGGGTCGTGACATTGGTTGTTACAAAACCATCATGGAAAGTGAGGTGAGTTATAATAGAGATCGGTGTATTTTATTCTTTTGCCTTAGACATACCAACTTTGATTAAAATACCTAAGATATATTTATGTCGAGATTGAAAAACACCTTGTTGTGTAGGAATAACTTCAATGCCAAGAAAGTAGTTTATGGAACCAAAATCTTTTATAGAAAGTTAGTTATGATGAAAAACTTTAAACAATGTTAGAGAGAAATGTCTTATTATTTCTTGTTAAAATCAGTTGATCACCATAGACAAATAGATATGCAATTATGTCATTGTAATGGCAAATGAATAAAGATGCATCAACTTTGATTATGTAAAGCCAAATGAAAGCAAAAAGCTACTAAAGGATTGATGTCATGAGCCAACTTTGTATAAGGTTATGACAAGGTCAAACTATCTAGGAGATTAAGTCTTTTGTACCTTTAAGGGAGATGCCCCCTTTTTAAACATTGTAATGGCATTTAATGACATCTTTAGAAATGCTTGTTACGTCTTTAGGGAGAAGACCTTGTAAACTCTTGGTGAAATACGTGTAAAACCTCATAAACTCATTATAAAGGGTGAGCAGTCAGCGGATTGTTAAGCTGCCTCACTAGTAAAGGTATGTCTGTAGTGAACCGTATAAGACTGCCTCTATGGCCCAACAATGGCATGTCTTTGTCCCTTTGTACTTATCTTGATATTAACAAAATATTTTCTTTAAGTGACTTCAGTGGTTGCATATATGGCATTCGTTGTGCCTTATGATTTCGATGTTACGTTGCCTTAAACTAATATGTGGCTATTATTAATGCTTGTTTAGATATAAACAAGTTATTGGCTAGCTTCTATGGAAACGTCCACTCAAATGCCACACGGACTATCGCATACTTAAGCAAAAGAGTGTAGTTCGTGACAATTGGTATTAGAGTACAGACGATACCTACTAAATGGAAGAGTAAACACATCGACCATGTAGAGTGCACTAGAAGACCATTAAAGAATTGTTGAGTTAAAGGCCGCGGTGGACATAATAAAAACTTAGATGGTCTTGCATAAGTGAATGGATAAATTGAGATAGTCCAGCAAGAACTGTATGAGATGCCAAATACCCTGAGTGATGAGACCAAGGATGGGTTAAGCACTCTCCAAGTCGAGTTTAAAGAATTAAAAGCTCACATAAACCTTTTGATTATTTCTGTAGTTAATAACAGTGCAAACCCAAGAGATTGAGGGAAAAGGGCTAAAATGCCAAAGCCCAAGTGATACAACTAGAAATGTAAATGAGCTAAAAAACTTCCTTTTTAATATTAAACAGTACTTTCAAGTTGTGCGTACAAAGTTGGAAGAAGAAAAGTTAGTGATGGCTACATTTGCTGGGGATGCAAAATTATGGTTATGTTCCAAATTTGTTGATGGCGAGTGCCACATCTAGAAATGGGAGACCTTAAGTGAGAATTGAAGAACCAATTTTTTCCTGAAAATGTAAAGTACATGGCTCAATGAAAATTGTGAGAGCTGACGTAAACCGGGTCAGTATAAAAATTTGTGAGGAACTTCTTTACCTTAATGTTGAATACTAAAGACATGATCGAGAAAGATAAGTTGTTCTATTTTCTCGAGTGTTTGAAGCCATTGGCAGGGACGGAGTTATAGTGATAAAACATGTAGGACGTAACTTCAACAATAGCGATTGCTGAACGTTTTACTGATTATAGTGATGACTCAAATAAACGAAAGGATCCTCAATCAAGAATTAGTAGCTCGAGCTCTGATAATAGGGTGAAATTCTCAAAAGTTAACAGACCCTCGAGTGGGGAAAAAGAAAGGAGACCTCTCGCTAGGGACACACCTCAACCAAGAATAACTAAGTCGTAGGGCTTTAAACCTCGAGTCCCAATATCTTGTTTTCTTTGCAATGAACCTTATTAGGTAGCTGATTGTCCACATTGAGCAACTCTTGATGCGATATATATTGCTAGCGTGGAAACACCTCAAGCCTAGACCCTAGTTGAGGAAGTCGAGGAGGAGCCGATGTGTATGGGTTCAATTTGTTTCCTTAGTGCCCTACAAGTGTAATTAGAAAAGATGAAGAAAGAGTCTCAATGAGGTCTTATGTATATGGATGTGTTGGTGGACGATAAAAAGACTAAAGCCATGCTCAACAGAAGGGACTTCGATACCTTAATCACTTCGAGAGAGGCAAAAAGATGTAGTTTCAAGTTTGAGAAAGACTTTAGGTAGATAAAAGTAGTTAACTCACAACCCTCAACTATTATGGGGAACTCCAAAGTCGTAAAGATTAAAATTGGTTCCTAGAAGGGGAAAGTGAACATGATTGTGGCCACTATAGATGACTTTGATTTTGTTTTGCTTTTGGATTTATGGCGAAAACATTAGCCATCCCATTCCCTGATGCGAGTTTTCTAATGTTTTTCAGGAAACAACCTTGTGTGGTACCAATTACAATTCTACCTGACAATGAGAAGAGGATTATATTAGCTATCTAGTTCAATAAAGGGATTAAGAAAGTAGAGCCTTCTTAGGTGGCCATGGCTATCTAGAAAGGCGGAGATAGTATAAATCTAATACCCCGAAGGAGTGAAATTGGTTTTGGAAGAATTTCAAGATATAATGCCAGAATAACTACCTAGAGTTCTTCCACCTCAATGAGTTATTAACCATAAGATAGAATTACTCCCAAACGTCAAGCTACTGTTGGCTCCATTAGTTTTTGATGAAAATAAAACATTTTCATTCATTTGTGTCTAATATTTCTACTTGAGTGTGCAGAACAAAAATTATATGCAAATGTTTAATCAATCATTAAAGTGCACACACCAAAGAGCATAGAAATAAAGAAGTCACAATTGAACAACAAGATAGAAGTCCTTTAATTGATTAATGAAGAGTTAGTCAGCTAAGATTTAAATCAAAGGTTGGCGGGCTGAAGAATATTGAGAAACAGAACTAACTTAGTCGACCAAGGAATGAGTTAGTCAATTAAGTGCACACTGCCAGAACTACCAGAAACTGGGAACAAAAGACAAAGACGACTTAGTCAACTAAGTTATTTGTTAGTCGACTAAGAGCATTCTGCCTGCAAGTTTGAATTATACACGGAAATATAGATTAACTACTAGAACCAACTCCCAACTGTTTCCAACGGTCAAAAAATTGTCAAACTACCATCAGAGTTGTTTCTCCAAGTATAAAAAAGGGTTCCAACGACTAGAAATAGAAGATAGAAGGCTTCTAAGCAAAAAAAGCTCAAAAACCAGAAACAATCTCTATACTTTACTGCACTCAACGCCCATCTTTGTAGTTGTGTTTTACACTTCAACTTGTACCACTTAGATCAACTTTGTGATCATAGGTACACTTCAATTTCATTTCTCTTTATGTTCTTAGAGTGAAAGGGTCACTCTAAGGGGTTCAATCAAGCTAGAATTGCTTGTTTAGATAAAGGTTCTAACTTAGCCTTGAAAAGTTAGGTGTGGGTTATAGTTGAGGTCAGGAAAAACTATTGTGAAAGGTTTTGGCTGAGCTTGGTAAAAGCCATTGTAAAGCTTGGTGAAAGCTTGTGAATTTCATCGGTTCTTAGTGGATTGGTTGGAAAATCCTTGGTTGGATAATCAAGGTAGTGGATGTAGGTCTTGGACTAAACCACTCTAAATTCTGCTGTCTTATTTACTCTGTTTTTGTTTTATTTTCATTCTTTCTTTTATCTTGCATTTGTCTACACTTAGAGACAATTTTTGAAAGAGCCAAATTGTGTTATTCACCCCCCTCTAGTACATTTAATTGGGACCAACAAGTGGTATCAGAGCTAGTTCCTTGTTTTTAAGGTGTAACACCTTTTGGGAAGATCCAATGGCTTTTCAAAAGCCAATAGTTGTTGAGGGACAATCAACAAATAGGCCACCTCTGTTTGATGGCTCTAACTATGCTTATTGGAGAACTAGGATGTCAATATTTATTAGAGCTATAGATTATGAAATGTGGGATGTCATAACTGATGGACCATTCATTCCCTCAACTCTAAATGTAGTGACAAATAAGATTATCCCAAAGCCAAGGTCTAAATGGACTGAGGCTGAAACGAAGAGAGTCCAAACAAATTTTAAGGCTATCAATACATTGTATTGTGCCTTGACTCCCACGAAATTCAACAAAGTATCAAGTTGTACAACAACTAAATAAGTGTGGGATAAGCTTAGAATTATCCATGAAGGGACTTCTCAAGTCAAGCAGTCCAAGATAGCCCTCTTGACCCATAATTATGAAATGTTTAGGATGGAGCCTGGTGAAGATATCACCAACATGTTAGATAAATTCACAAACATCACAAACAAAATAAGTCAACTAGGCAAACCAATTCTCGAGCGTGAGATTATTAAAAGTCTTTTTAGAAGCCTACCAAAAAATTAAAAGCCTAAAGTGACTACAATCCGAGAAGCCAAGGACCTAAATGTTATTACTCTAGATGAGATATGTGGTTCTCTCCTTACTCATAAGCTAGAACTCAAGGAAGAGGAAGAAGAAGATAGGAGGGAAGCAAAAGAAAAGAAAAAGAGCATTGCATTAAAAGCCAACATTCTTGAAAAAAAGCTAGAAGAGTTGTCCTGTGATGATGATGAAGAGTTAGCACTGGTAGCAAGGAAATTCAGAAAGCTTATGGACAAAGAAACTAAATATTAGCTAGAAGAGGGTTTAGAAAGGATCGAGGTTCATCATGAAGAACTAGAAACAAAAATGACTCCAACAAAAAAGATGAATTGACCTGCTTCGAATGCAAGAAGCATGGACATTTTCAGTCTGAATGCCATTGCTCAAAGATGAGACTCCAAAGAAAAACAAGAAATCAAAGAAAGCAATGGTAGCAGTTGCTTGGTCAGGCAGTGACACATCAAGTTCTGAAAATGAGGAAGAAAAGGCTGAGGAAAGAGCAAACCTGTGCTTGATGGCACAAGATGATTAATCCGAGGTATCCTCATCCCCCTATAGTATGAGTGCCTTTATGATGAATTTGAAAAACTATTTTCAAAATACAAGACTTTAAAAAAAAAGACTGCATCTCTTAAAAATGATTTGGAAAAGATAAAAGAAAAGTTCAATTTTATTTTCGAGCAAAGAAATTTTTTGCAAGTTGAGTTGGAACATTCCAAAATAGATTTTGAAATTTTAAAATTAGAGTTGGAAAATAAATCTGAAGCTTTGCAAAAAACACTTGATGAAAACACAGCTCTCAAATGTTCAAAAAGGGAAATATCAAGTAGAAACACATTTTTGAAGAAAAATTCTACTAATACAGCATCTAGATGTTATATTTGCAATAAAATTGGCCATTTATCATATGATTGTTTTTAAAAAAAGAAGCACACAAAAAATAAGAAAAATATGGGCTCCAAAAAGATCCTATGTTGCTGCTAATAATCAAAGACCTATCAAGGTATGGGTACCTTTAAAGAAAAACTGAAATTCTATTTTGTAGGTTGAGCTTCACTCAAAGGAGACATGTTCAAGAGCTCAACTCAAGAAGAAGCAGCCTTGGTATATAGACAGTGGCTTCTCACGGCACATGACAGGCAATGAAATGTTATTTGCTCAACTGGACAAAAGCAAAGGATGTACCGTATCCTTTAGTGATGATTCAAAAGATAGAATGCATGGTATAGGAACGGTTGGTAAGAACTCCCAAACTCAAATCAGTCATGTGTTATTGGTTAAAGGCTTGAAATATAATTTATTGAGTATTAGTCAATTATGTGATTAAGGATTTAAGTATGCTTTGATTCAAATAAGTGTGAAGTAATAGATATAAGCACAAATAAAGTTTCATTTATAGGAAAAAGATTAAAGAATATGTAGTATTTCTTGAAAATCTTGAAATGATTTCTAAAATGTGTTTAGTGGCAAATGCTAAAAATAATAGCTGGCTATGGCATAGGAGATTAGGACATGTGAGCATGCACACGATGTCAAAAATAATTAAGAAAAATCTAGTTGTTGGACTGCCAGATGTAAAATTTGAAAATGATAAAATATGTGATGCTTGCCAACTAGGAAAACAAGTTAGAACATCCTTTAAGACGAAAAGATTGTATCTACATCTAGACCTCTTGAATTACTACACATTGATCTATTTGGTCCAATAAGTACAACTAGTCTAGGAGGAAAATCTTATGGCTTTGTAATAGTTGATGACTACTCTAGGTACACTTGGATTTATTTTCTTGCTCATAAGAATGATGCTTTACCAGCATTCATAAGTCATTGTAGGAAAGTTGAGAATGAAAAAGGACTAGCCATAGTTAGTATTAGGAGTGATCATGGAGGAGAATTTGAAAGTGATGAATTTGAGAAATTTTGCAATGAAAAAGGATTGGATCATAATTTTTCTACACCTAGAACACCCCAACAAAATGGAGTTGTAGAGAGAAAAAACCGAACCTTTAAAGAAATGGCTATAACTATGCTATTTGAGAATAACCTACCAAAGTAGTTTTGGGCTGAGACAGTGAACATAGTAGCATATATACTTAATAGAGTCTCAATCAGAGCCATGATATCAAAGACTCCATATGAACTTTACAAGGGTAGGAAACTAAATATTTCACACCTTAGGAGTTTCGGTTGTAAATGTTTTGTGTTAAATAATGGAAAACAATTCTTAGGTAAGTTTGATGCAAAAAGTGATGAGGTAATATTTTTAGGTTATGCATAAAACTCAAAAGCTTATAGAGTTTTCAACAAAAGAACTCTAACTGTTGAAGAATCAATCCATTTAGTTTTTGATGAGTCCAATGCCTTACAAAAGGAAATTCATGCTAATGATGATGAAGTAGAGATCCTAGAAAAGCAAATGGAAGAAATGAGCTTAGAGAACAATAAGAATAATGAAGAAAGCTCACCTAGAAGAGAAAATGAAACTTCATCTTTAGAAAATTTGCAAAGGATAGAAATTCAGCATAGTGATCTTCCAAAGAGTTGGAAATATGCAAATGACCACCCACAAGAGCTAATCATAGGTGATATTTCACAAAGTGTTAAAACTAAGAGAGCAACAAGAGAGACTTGTGAGTTTTCAGCTTTCATATCTCAAATTGAGCCTAAGACATTTGAGGAAGTAGAAAACAAGGAAAGTTGGATATTGGCCATGCAAGAGGAACTTGATCAATTCAAAAGAAACCATGTGTGGTTATTAGTCTTTAGACCTTCAAATCACCCTATTGTTGGCACAAAATGGGTGTTTAGAAATAAGGTAGATGAGCAAGGAAATGTAATTAGAAATAAAGTTAGGTTAGTAGCCCAAGGATATAATCAAGAGGAAGGAATAGATTATGATGAAACCTTTGCACTGGTTGTTAGGATAGAAGCCATAAGGTTATTGCATGCTTTTGTATGCTTTATGAATTTTAAATTGTACCAAATGGATGTAAAAAGTGTATTTTTAAATGGATTCATTAAAGAGGAAGTGTATATTAAACAACCACCAGGATTTGAAGACTTTGAAAAACCAGATCATGTTTTCAAACTTCATAAAGCCTTGTATGGATTGAAACAAGCTCCTAAAGCTTGGTATAAGAGGCTTTCAAAATTTCTGATTGAAAAAGGCTATGTTAGAGGCGGCATTGATACAACATTGTTTATCAAAAGATGCTTAAATGATTTTAATTATTGTTCAAATTTATGTGGATGACATTGTGTTTGGTACAAATAATGAGGCTTTATGTAAGAACTTTGCTAAAGAAATACAGGGTGAATTTGAGATGAGCATGATGGGTGAGCTGAAGTACTTTCTTGGCCTTCAAATTACACAAAGTAAGAAATGAATCTTCATCAACCAAGAAAGATACACTCAAGACATGCTCAAAAAGTTCGATATGATGAATCTAAAATCAATTTGTACACCAATGAGTCCATCCACCAGACTTGATTTAGATGAAAAAGAAAAGATGTTGATCAAAAGCTCTATAGAGGTATGATCAGATCATTACTTTACTTAACAGCAAGTAGACTAGATATTCAGTTTAGTGTGTGTTTGTGTGCTAGATTTAAGTCATTGCCTAAAAAATCACACTTAACTGCTGTTAAGAAAATTTTTAGTTACCTCTTAGAAACACAAACCTTAGGAATATGGTACTCTAAAGAATCATTATTTAATCTTGTAGGCTATTCGGATGCAAACTTTGCAAGAAGCAAAACCGATAGAAAAAGTACTAGTGGTACATGCCAATTTCTAGGAAGTATGCTAGTATCCTCGTCGAGCAAGAAACAGAATTCAGTAGCACTATCCATAGCTAAAGCAGAATATGTTTCTCTAGGCAGCTGCTGTGCATAAATTTTGTTGATTAAACAATAATTAAAGGACTATGGAATAACAGTACATAATGTACCAAGATATTGTGGTAATACAAGTGCAACATTCTAGAACTAAACACATTGAAATTAGGCACCATTTTGTTAGAGATAGTGTAGTGAAGGGAGATGTTAAAATTGAGTTTGTGAATACTTTGCATCAATTAGCTAACATCTTTACCAAACCTCTAAACGAAGATAGATTTTGTGAGATTAGAAGGAATTTAAGAATGATTAATATGCAGGAGTTGTAGGAAAATTTTTGACTTATACACATAAAACAGAAGGCACTTTGTCGACTAAAGAAAATCCTAGTCAACTAAGAGCATTCTGTTTCATTAAATAATAAGACACAGTTAAGTTAAAGGCAGAAGGAATAAAATAATAAGAAAAAACTGCTTATAGGGAAATAAAATAGAGAAGAAAAATCGCCCAAACCAAAAGTAAATTTATGAGGTAATTTTTGAATTTTGAAAGGAGAGTTGCAAATTGCACCTAAATAGGGGAAGTCAGATAGTTTTTCATTTGGAAATAAACTGCTCTCAACCCATTTTCTTTACACACACTCTCTCTCTGCTAAAACCGAAGCCTGAAACTAAAACCCTCACCTCTTGACCATTCAAAACTCTAAATCCAAAATCATCCAAACCAAATGGTGAAGTCAGGAAAATCTCAAAAACTTATGGAAAAGAAGAAAGGCAAATGGTCGATGGAAGAAAATCTGCAAGTTGAAATACTGAAGAAAAAGAAGATGATTGAGTGAGAATCTGTAAGTAAAGAATTTGGAAAATCAAAGAGCCACAAATCTAAAAAGAAGAAAGAAAAGAACAAATTGCATAAGAAAAGTACTTTTTCATTTCCTAAATTCAAAAATAAAGTACATGAAGAGAGATTTAGGAAAATAGAGAATGCACCCATCACTTATGAAAAATTTATTGATTAGGAAAGTTTTAGTGAAATGCCTAAAATTTTGATAAGTCTATCAGAATATTTTGAAAAACTAAAATTGAAAGAGTTCAGCACATTTAAAAACCGATCATATAGTGCTAGTTTAGTTAAGAAATTTTATTTGAGTATTGTTGTTGACAAGGATGAACTGAAGGAACCAGATGATTATTCTGATGAGGGTCTAAATGTGTTTTTGAATGGGAAAGAATTTACTGTCATTGCTACAGACTTAGGGGAACTTCTTAAGATAGAGTGTAATGAGGGAAAATTTGAATTCCTTGATAAGTATGACCCCTCATCCCTGTGGGAAGTGATCACAGGGAAGAAAGAAAAGTATTCCTCTAAAAACAATGCAGGGCTTATCACAAGTCCTCAAATAAGGATTATGCATTATTTTGTTATCGCTAATCTTCATGGGAGGAGTGGAAGCTTAAGCTACATTAGCCTCCAAGATTTATGGCTAATGGAACATGCCTTTAACGATGATGCAGACTGGAGAAGATCAACTTGCCTTATAGAAATATCATCACTTCTCTAGTGCAAAAAGAAAAGAATTTGGAGTTCTAGATATGAGGCAAACAAGGTCAAAACTAGAGACCAAGACATTTATCTAGGAAGCTTATCTAAAATGGGGTACAAACTTGATGGAGAAAGATACATCAAAAACCCCAAGGCTACTCTAGGAAAGGAATCCTCCTTACCTGCTCAACCAGAGACAGCACCATCCCAATACTCAAATGAAGTAATCTTTAATCTGCTAATGAGAATTGATAGGAAACTCACAGATCAAGGAGCAAGAATTCAAAAAATTGAAGAAAGGTTAACAGAAATGGAAAGCAAAAAGGAAGAAAAAAAATGCCATCTAAACTAATTGCTGCAAACAGCTCTACAACTCTTAGCTTGGCTCCAACAGGACAGGAAGCTGAAGTGCAAGTTGAAGGTCATGAACCTGAGGTGGAACAACCGAGAAAATCCCCTTCACTTGAGCCTCGGAACAAGGAAAAATTAGTACAAGCAATTGAGGAGCTTGGATCACTTAATGAAAATCCTCCCTCTGAACCTCAACCTCAACCAGAACCTCAATCATCTCCTCCACATTCTGAAGAGGTTTTCAATCATGGGACTTTTCCATCAAATGTTTCAAGAGGAGCAAGTTGAGAAAGACGTAACTAAGGCAAAAGCTCAACAAACAACATCTGCATCAACTCCTACTGCATAAGGGACACTTGGAAAAGGAAAAGCAAAGATCACTATTACTCCCCAAGTCAAGTCCAAAGCACCTGGCATGGGCAAGAAAATAATGGCAACTAAAACAAAGTTCATCGAAAGGAGGAAATCATCCAAATTGGCTGAGAAGGCCAAGCCAGCACGAATCTCCTCTCCTTAAAACCCTTTTGAGATTTCATCCCCTGAACAATCCCCTGAAAAATCACCACCTCAACCTTACCCTCAACTAGAATCTTCTCCTTAACCCCTCAATGTCAAATACTACACTGATGATGAGTCCTCTCCCTTATCCTCCTTAGAAAGTGATTAGAAACTAATGATGACAAAAAGGGGGAGAAGTATAGCAAGGACCTTAAGAGAGATAGGAAGTAGAAAACTATCTAGGAGTAATTTCAGAACATTAATAGTTATTTTGTGGTAGTCTACTGTTGGTGCCATGATGGCAATTGAACACTTAAATTTGACCTTGTTTATGTTTTTGTGTGTGAAATGGGATGCTGATATGTTTATGTTATTTGGTTATTGATAATTAAATATCTAATGATGTCTTACTATCTATGATATTTTAACTGCTGCTTGGTATATTAACTGTTGCTGATGAAAATCTGGGGTTGTATTGATAATTGGGATAGTATTATGGTATTTTAACTGCTGCTTGGTATTTTAACTGTTGCTGATAAAAATCTAGGGCTGTATTGATAATTAGGATAGTATGTTGATGACTGATTTTTATTATGACATTATGAATGGATTGTGTTTGTGAATACATATGAATGCTGAGTATATTATATTTGATGAATAATTGATGGGAAAGACAAAATCTGGTAACAATACATTGTTGACAGACACAGCAGAAATAAAGCTAAAAACCTGTCAACATTCACCTACTATAAATCACCTTATATTTTTGCATATATATACTCTGAATGTATAGTGTCATTTTCTGTATGACATGGATAAAATTTGCTGGAATAAATAAGCAAAATATGCACACACTAAGGGAGAGCACACGCTTAGGGGGAGCAATCTCCATTTTCTACAGAATTAAAAAGCATAAAATGACACTGTGCTGTTTATCAAGGAATGTTTTGTCATCATAAAAAAGAAGAGATTGTTGGCTCCATTAGTTTTTTGATGATAATAAAACATTCCCATTCATTTGTGTCTAATATTTCTACTTGAGTGTGTAAGAAAAAAAATTATATGCAAATCTTTAATCAATCATTAAAGTGCACACACCAAAGAGCATAGAAATAAGGAAGTCACAATTGAACAATAAGACAAAAGTCCCTTAGTTTATTAATGAAGAGTTAGTCAGCTAAGATTTAAATCAAAGGTTGGTGGGCTGAAGAATATTGAGAAATAGAACTAACTTAGTCGACCAAGGAATGAGTTAGTCGACTAAGTGCACACTGCCAGAATTGCTAGAAACTGAGAACAAAAGACAGAGACGACTTAGTCTACTAAGTTATCTGTTAGTCGACTAAAAGCATTCTACCAGCAAGTTTGAATTTTGCACTAAAAGACAGATTAATGGCTAGAACCAACTCCTAACTGTTTTTAATGGCTAGAAAACTGTCAAATTTCCATCAAAGTTGTTTCTCCAAGTATAAAAGAGGGTTCTAACGGCTATAAATAGAAGATAGAAGGCTTTTAAGCAAAAAAAGCTCAAAAACCAGCAAAAATCTCTTTGTACTTTACTGCACTCAACGCCCATCTTTGTAGTTGTGTTTTGCACTTCAACTTGTACCACTTAGATCAATGTTGTGATCATAGATACACTTCTATTTCATTTCTCTTTATGTTCTTAGAGTGAAAGGGTCACTCTAAGGGGTTCAATCAAGCTAGAATTGCTTGTTTAGATAAAGGTTCCAACTTAGCCTTGAAAAGTTAGGTGTGGGTTATAGTTGAGTGCTAGAAAAACTATTGTGAAAGGTTTTGGCTGAACTAGGTAAAAGCCATTGTAAAACTTGGTGAAAGCTTGTGAATTTCACCGGTTCTTAGTGGATTGGTTGGAGAATCCTTGGTTGGATAATCAAAGTAGTGGATGTAGGTCTTGGACCGAACCACTCTAAATTCTGCTGTCTTATTTACTCTATTTTTGTTTTATTTTCATTCTTTCTTTTATCTTGCATTTGTCTACACTTAGAGACAATTTTTGAAAGAGCCAAATTGTGCTACTCACCCTCCCTCTAGCACATTTAATTGAGACCAATAGCTACCTATAAAGGCCCATGTAGGATGGCTCTCCTAGAACTAGTAGAGTTAAGGAAACAATTAGATGAGTTGATCTAAGTTAAATTCATCCGACCTCCAAAAGTACCTTTTGGGGCCCCAATACTTTTCTAGACAAAGAAAAATGGAAGTTTACAATTATAAGTGGATTATTAGGCTCTGAACAAAGTCACAGGAAAGAATAAATATCCAATTCCTCTTATAGCAGATCTTTTTGACCAGTTAAGTCGTGCAAAGTACTTCTCTAAATTAAATCTAAGATTGAGCTACCATTAAGTAAGAGCTGTCTATGGAGATGAACCGAAAACCACTTGCGTGACATGGTATGGAGCATTTGAATTTCTTGTTATGCCTTTTGGACTAACCAATGCTCCCACCATTTTGTGCACAATGATGAATAAGGTTTTCCATGATTATTTGGGCAAATTCATGGTAATCTACTTGGATAATATTGTGGTGTACAGTTTAACCTTAAAATAGTATTTAAGGCACTTGCTATAGGTCTTCCAAAGGTTGCGTGGCAACCAATTCTATGTGAAAAGAGAGAAATGCACATTTGCACAAACCCAAATTCAGTTCCTTGGACATATAATTGAACAAGGTACATTTAGGTGGATATGTAGAAGGTGAAGACTATCAAAGAGTGGCCACCCTAAGAATACAATTGAGCTTTGCTCATTTTTAGGGCTAGCCAACTATTATCGAAGATTTGTGGAGGGGAATTCAAAAAGAACGGTGGTACTTACAAAGCTATTTAAACAAGGACAAAAATGAGACTAGACACCTCAATGCCAAGAAACTTTTGAAGATTTGAAAAAAGTGATGATGCAGATCCTGTCCTAGCACTCACAGATATTGAAAAACCTTTTGAGATATAGACAAATGTGTCAGACTTTTCTCTTGAAGGGTATTATTACAAGATGGACATCTAATTGCATTGGAGAGTCAAAAGCTGAATAAAGCTATAAAGAGATACACGATGCAAGAAAACAAGCACTTAACTATGATTCGTTGCTTACAAGTGTCGCGACACTAGTTATTAGGGTCTCAATTTGTGGTTAAGACAAATAATGCTACAGTTAGTCACTTTCTCACTTTGTCAAAATTTACAACTAAACAAGTAAGATGGCAGAAGTTCTTAATCGAGTTTAATTTCCCTTCGAACAGAAGTTCGAGGAGGCTAATCAAGTGGAAAATGCCCTTAGCAAAAAGTTTGATTTCCCAGCTCTCAAAGTTATAGCTTCGATCTTAATCAGCAGAGTAACTACAGATATTCGCAACATTAGTGAAGAGAACTTAAAAAGAAACCCCCAAGCCATTGCCATCATGAAATTAGTGGAGAATGGGAAATCTAAGTATTTTTTAGTGGAAAATAGACTCTTACTAACAAAAAGGCCACGAATATTTGTTCCAAGAGATGAAGAGTTAAAACAAAAATTGATGCTGGAATGTCATTACACTCAATGGCAAGACATCCAGGTTGGCAACGCATAATGACATTATTAAAACAAGGTTACTATTGGCCCCATATACTGCAAGATATGGTGGATTATATCAAGACATACTTTATTTGCCAACAAGACAAAGTGGAGAGACAGAAGCAGACAGGAATGCTTGAACTACTACCAGTACTGAGCAGGCTGTGGGAAAGCATTTCTCTTGATTTAATAATAAGGCTTCCTAAGGTGGGAGATATAACAACAATTCTGGTGGTAGTGAATTGTTTTTCAAAGTATGCTACATTTATTGTAAAGCCGGATCTTATAAAATACTATTCATGACATACATGTGATGATAGCATGATTGCATGCTAGGAGAGTCCCGAAAAATTTACAAAAGTCGGTATTGTACCTAGAGGTACAACAAAGTTTATTTAATCCTCGAACTAGATCAAATAGGAATTTTAAGGTGAGATTAAGAGTTTCACAGTTCATGGATGACTTAAAATGGTAATTTGGAGTTTGAAGATCAATTTGGAGTCAAATCGAAATTTTCACTAACTAGGGGCAAAATGGTCATTTGCCACCTGGGGACAAAATGAGAATTTTAGAAAAGATTTTTTTGACCCCATTTAACTTATTGGAGTATAATTTGACTTATTGAAGTATGATTTGAGGTTTAGAAGTGAAAAATTTTAATTTCGGTATAATTTGGAGTA
>NC_030852.1:4700510-4708447 GCF_000208745.1 Theobroma cacao
TGTTTTATAAGAAAATAGAATATTTTACTTAATATTTCTTTTATTTTCTTATTATATTCAAATAACCATAATTTCGTTTTAAATGAAGATTTTAGACTTTTAAATTCATTTTGAATATGAATTATCTGTTTTGTACTTGTATATTACGTTTTAGCCAGTTTCAAAATCTTTGAGAAAAATGACCAAAATACCCCTGTGAGATGAAAAAAATTAATATTTTATTTGTTTAAAGTTGGAAACAGTTTAAAATCTTTTAGAACACGATATTTGACAATGGTTGCTCACAAGGGAATAGAGAAACTGATAGTAAAGCCTTGCGGGATTTCGGGTTCACATTCTGGGTAATGAGTGTCTACTAGGACACCGCAGCGATTGTCACGGGCTCGAGGGGAGTACCGGGTCGTGACATTTATCCTAATACAAAAGTTTGTCTTTGCAAAAGTAACGACTTGTACAGTTTTCAAACATATGGTAAAGTACTAGGGCATACATAAAACCATTATCAACAACAGAAATCCACAATTTATTGGTTTCTTTTAAAAAAAGCTTTTCAAGCTATTAGAGTCAAAACTCAACATCTCTTATAGTTATCATTTATAGACAAATGGTCAAACAAAATGCTTCAACAAACTACTGAAGGAATATTTATAACACTTCATATAGATAAACTAGAAGAATTGGCCTAATCTATTAGATGTGGCTCAATTATGCTTCAATTCGCAAAGAAGGTTTGCCATGAACAAAACCCCTTTCGAGGTTGTCATAGGACAACAACCTAGATTTTCACACTCCTCGACGGAATCTTATAGCGGAAAGAACCCTTGAGCATTTAACTTTGCTAAGAAGTGGAGACAAAATATTAAGATCACTCGAGCTTAACTAGAGAAAGCCTCCAACCAGATGAAGAAGTAGGTAGATAAAGATTAAAAAGAGCAACATTTTAAGGTGGGGGACCTTGTGCTAGTGAAATTGGTACTTGAACAATTTAGATTTTTAAGAAAAAGAGATACACGATTAGTACGAAAATATGAAGGCCTCGTATAGATTACAGCTATGGTGGGGAAGACCTCTTACAAGATTCATACACCCAAGTGGATGAAGGTACATCTAGTGTTTCACATCAACAACCTAAAGCCATTCCATGTAGATCTAGTAGATGCAAGTAGGAGTTAAGCCACGAAAGCTACCATCACCACCAAGCCACCATCACAATGTTGAGTAAAAGAGATTCTTGCACAAAAGACGGCCATAATCAACTGATGACCAACACAAGAGTATTTGGTGAAATGGAAAGGTTTAAGGACAGATGAAATCACCTAGGAGAAAGAAGCTGATTTTTGGTCCTTCAAGTAGAAGATTGAAGGGTTCCCAGTCACCCGATCAATGAAGATGTTCAACAGATTGAATGGGGGAGGATGTCACAAGCCAACCTTGCATAGGGTTATGACAAGGTAGAACTATCTAGGAGATTAAGTATTTTATTCCCTTAAGGGTGATGTTCTCATATTAAACATGGTAATGGCACTTGGTGACATCTATAGAAATGCTTGTTAAGTCTTTAAGGAGAAAACTCTTCAGGAAGGAAATGTCTCCATCTCACGCATTATAACGGCTCTTGGTGAAATACTTGTAAAACCTCGTAAATACTTTATAAGGGGTGAGTAGTCGATGGATTGTTGGCTGCCTCACTAGTAAAAGTATGTCTGCAACAAACCATCTAGGGCTACCCCTATGGCCCGACAATGGCGTGTCTTGATCCTTTCGTACTTATCTTGATATTAATAAAATGTTTTATTTATGTGGCTCTAGTGGTTGTGTATTTGGCATTCATTATGCCTTATGATTTCAATGTTGTGTTCCCTTAAACTAATTTGTGGCTATTATTGATATTTGTTCATATATAAACGAGTTATTGACATGTTTGTGTAAAAGCATCCATTTAAATGCTGTACAAAGTATCGCATATTTAAGTGAAAAAGTGTAATTCATGACACTTGTTACCGTTCTCAAGGTGCCCTATTTGAGGCCGTAAATAACCTTCTTAAGCTTGTAGAAAAAATTAGGCTTGGTCTTGTCATAAAACTAGGGATTGCTTCATGTACAACAAAAATTATTACTCCATAAGAAACATTAAGAGATAGTAAAATCATAAAATCTCTTTCATATTTATCTTTTAAATATTATTTTTATTAAAATTTTTAAATATAAGATGAACTAAAATTCTACTAATAACTTCAAAAATTAATAAAAAATATAAAATCTCTTTTCTTTACTCTTATGTTTCTAACTTTTATATAATTTTGATTTTTTTCAAAATTCTTGGTCTCATTAAAACAAAGTTAAGAACACATTCTTTCTATTATTATAATTAAATTCATTTTTGTGATCATCACCATATATAAAGTATTTCATTTCTATTTGCCCTTTATTTTTTATTCTTACAAAATTATAAAATAAATATTTAAAATAGAATAAAAATAACTTTAATTGAAAAATCCATAAACAAAAAAAATAGCAATAATGCTAACTAAATACCTACTCTTAAACATATTACTAATTTATTACACCTTCAATAGATGTTATACATTATCGACTTTCCAAGTTGTAACTATAATTTATGGTGAATCACTAATAATGATATAAATAATTAAATATCAATTAATAAAAAATCAATAATAGTTTTTTTAAGGAGAAAATTGTTAATATCTGATAAAAATAATTTTAAATCAGTAAATGATTTTTAATTAATTTTTTTTAAAAAAATTTATTATATTAAAAACCAAAATTAGAAGTATATCACTACGGAAAAACATGACCTTGAATAACTTAATTAAAGTTGATGATGACTTGAATAATCCGTCTTAATCCAACTTTATTTATTTTTAAAAATCATAAACTTGAACACCAAATAACTTGAACTCAAACTGACTTTGAACTTGAGATGATCAGAATCTAAAATCATCCAAACCAATATTGATTCGAACCAAGAAACAACCAAAGTTCAAAAATAACTTGTATTCCTTTCAACCAAAAATTACTCGACTTAAAAGTGATACGACCCACCCATCCAATTGGCACCTTTACTTCAAACTATTTAACTTCAATATTACTAGAAATATCTTTAAGGCATAATATCTAAAAAAATCTCTAAATTATTAAGAAAAATTCAAATAAACCTTTATATTTTTATTGCATTTAATCAAATCTTTGTAATTTTATTTTATTTTAATCAAATAAACTCATACTTTTATTTTTAGTCAAAAAAATTCTTATAATTAATGATTATTTTAATTAAAATATCACTTGTCATTTTATGCCTTATAACGTAAATATAGCATGTTAACATACCATGATTAATGATGATGTGATATATTGATATATCATAATTGTGCTTTTTAATTAAATGTTCTGATCTCTGCTGGTTCTGTGTTATTTAATTTCATGTTAGATTCTGTTAACCTGTGTTCTTCTTCTCTTGCTTATTGCTTGCCATTTGTTCTCTTCTGTTGACATGCTTATTCGATGGGGTTCTGTTGTCTCATGGCATTTTCTTTTGGTATTCGGCTACTGCACCTTTGGTCCTTTGTTCTCATCTGTTGCTCGCGGATGGAAAGAAACGTGTTCTTGTGTCCTTTGTTCTCGCTAGTGTTTGTTCTTGGGTGATAATGAATTTTTACTTTTTTTTTTTTAAATGTGATATGTTAATTTGGTATGATAATATGATTATGTGATATTTTCTAAACCTCACATCAACAATATATCAATACCATATAGATATAAAATGACAAGTAATATTTTAATTAATAATAATTAGTCAATTATTAATTACAATGACTTATTTGATCTAAAAAAAATACAAAGACTTAATTGAATATAATAAAAAAATAAAAATTTTTGACTAATTTAAAGGTTTTTTGGAGCATTCTATTTGTTCTTACTAAAAATTTCTGAAACCAGAAAATTGAGAAGTTTGAATGGCTCAAAAGCCTTTCATTGGAGAAATCATCATATAAACCCCTTTTTTATCACGTGATTACCATGGTCCAATAAATTATGTTTTGATACGTTATTTACAATTATCATATTTGTTAATATAATTATAGCAATTGTATAGCTCATAGGCTGAACAAGTATGAATGCAAGATTTCAAAATAAGAGAGACCATAGACAATATAACTCGAATATCATATTACAAAAAAATTTTGTATTCTAAATTGTGAATCACACACATACATACACACATATATATATATATATATATATGATATTTTTAATAATTTAAGAAAGAGCCAAGATAATAGTATTATCATCATAATTTAATAATACCATAATCCCATTGATATAACTTATAATCGGTATAATTGCAATAATTATGCTAAAAGTATTATCAATGTCATGAATGAATTCACACTTTAATAAATAATAACTTAAATAACATGTAAATCCTAAACACGATAAAATTGGATTATAATAAGAATTTCTATCTTCTCTAGCAAAGTCCTTGGTTAACCTTAAAGCCCTGTACAATACAGAGACCCACATGACAAAATGGGAGCCCACAAGTGAGGGGCTCCTTCGATTGGAGTAACCAAGAAGGGCCGGTGAGGGAAAGGGTTTCTCTTAAGGCCTCCATGCTTTAGACTTCTTTTTCAAATAAAGAAAATTGAAGAATAGCATTTCCTTAGGTATTGAAATTGAGCTTTAATTTTCTGTTCCCGAAGTATTACTTTATATTAGATTCATAATATTGCAAACTAAAACTGACAAGTTTGAGTTTAGTTTCTTTCAAGCATTTGTGTTTGAAATAGAAATTCCTAAATATCTTAGGTTAATTTTGGCTAAAAGTTCCTCTCCTTAGGTACGTAGCTGCAGTTTAATAAATTGAGAAAATATGACATTTAAATATTAAGCATAGAAGTTTTAATTTTTAAATTTTATGAATTTTTTACTATAAAAATCAATACAAGAAATTGATTTTTTCTGATGGAAAAAATTTCGTTGAAAATTTCAAACGGAATTCTAACGGAAATTTCTTTTGACTTTTTTCTAATGGATTTTCAACGGAATAATTCCAATGAAAAAATTCCTTTGGAAATCTGTCCGAAATTTTTTTGGCACAAAAAAATTTACTCATGCCAAACTTTTTAACTGAATTTCCAACAAATTTCCATTGAAAATTTTCAACGAAAAATAATCTGTTGGAAATCCGTCGAAAAGTTTAAGACGCCAAAAAACTTTAAAGTCCACTAAATTTTTCAACGAAATGTTTTGCTGGAAAAGACATTACTAATGGAAATTTTTCAATAGAATATTCCGCTGAAAAATTTTGTCGGTATTAGCATTTTTAAAATTTTTTATTTCAAATATATTAAGAATCTTCTAAAATTTTATTAATCCTTTATAAGAAATATATTAATAAAATTAAATATAAACATACTGAGTTTTATACGATTAAAAATTTAAATATCTTTTCCTTTACTTATTATTTTTTAAATATTTTAAAAACTGTATTGAATCATAAATTATAAATAAATTGTTCCAAATTCATTAATGTTATAAACTTAAAAGTTTATAAAATAACATAATAAATTTTTAAATTTTATAAAAATAGATGATAAAAGCTAATAATATATTAAACAAAAAGAGATAATAGTTTAGGTACATACTAATGTTAGTTAATATAAATTATAAGAACACTGATATTTATATAGTAAACTTTAAATTAGTAAAATATATTTAAAATACATTAGTTTATTATAAGTATACAAATTATATATATCTAATTATATATAAACTTGTATTCATATAAAATTAACTGTTATCTATTTTAATTATATAACTTTATAAGTTAATATATATATATGAGATATTAAATATCCTACATATATATTAATATGTTATAATTACTACACCTATGTTTTATATGTTAACTTATAATAAATTTTATTTATATGATTGCGTTTAATAACTTTATTAGTAATTATTACTTTAGTTTTATTACATATTATTTAAAATTAGTTATTAGTTATACAAACTTTTTAATATATATATATATATACACATTATAACATATAATTTGTGTAATTAATATATATACAATAAAATAATATAACATTATATTTTACATTGATTATATTCATATTAGATAATTCTAATATTACTTTGAGTACATTATCCTTTACGATTAGTTTCATATTATAATTTTAATAATTGAAATCATGAGTACTATATAGATATATAACCATATAAGGTATACAAAAATAATAATACTTGACGTATACTTGTTGCAACGTGCGGGTTCGAGAACCCGACCGCCAGACGCGAGTGAAAACTCTAAAAAATTAAGAGTCGTCACCAATCTTTTTTTTTAGGTGCGATTGGCCACCTAATGACTCGGTTCTAATTGATGAGGCCTTAAATTAATTTTAAGTTCACCAAAGAGAACCTTAAACTGGTCTACGGTTTTTTAGATCTAGGCTTGAGAGTACGGTTACATATGTCAGACGAATAACCTTTTATCGAGGACGCTCTCCCGAATCCGCCCATCATACTGGTGGGATCTAGGGTGTTCTCTCACCTAGGGAATTATCCGAGAAACTCGCCTTCGCAAAATTCAACGAATAATTCCCATCATCGGAGTCATCGTACGTTTTCTTTTAAAATAATATTTTCGTGCATAATGAACCTAATTCGGGCAAAAGCCTTTTATTAAAGATGTTTCTCAAGCCCTCCCATCATACTGGTGGGACTCGAGGACACCTTTTCACCTAGATAACTTTTCGAGAAATACCCGTCTTTGCAAGATCCTTAGAAGATCCCATCATCGGGGCTCAAACTCGAAAACAAAAATATTTATATACAATGATATGCATGATGTAACATATATATATGCTATGCTAATGCAATTATCTATTTTTTTGTCATTTTTTATTATTTAATTATTATTTTCATTTTATTTCATATTATCATATTTTCTATTTTTTTATTCTCCTATGTTTTATTTTTTATATTCTAAATTTCTCCTATATATATTCCTTTTATAATTAGATAAAGTGTTTATAATTCCTTGTTATTTTAGTGAACAAAATTTTATTTTTCTTTTACATAACATTTTATTAATCTGCAGTTTATACTATTAGATATTTAATGATTAATTTTAAATTAGCTATTGATTTGGGTTTTTTCCTTATTTTTTATTTATTTTGTCTATTTATTTAATGTCATGGATATTAACTTTTCATAAATTTATTATATATATATTTGAATCATTATTATTGTTTTATTATTATTTTTATATATTTTTTCTTCTCTCTTTTTTTATCTATTATTTGCTTATTTATTATTTTATTTATTATTTTTTTGAATGATTTTGTGTTGTTAATTTTTTATTTATAAAAAATTTCGGGATCTTGAAATCGAGGCTCTCCCATCGTACTGGTGGAGCCTTAATTTGGATTTCGAACCTAGGGAAAATGGGCCTGGGATTGCGACTTCTCGAGTCCCGACCGACCATCCCATCATCGGTTTATTATGCTTGTGGTTAATATCATGGTATTTTTTCATTTTTTATTTAGTATTTATTTTATTTTTTTATTATTTTTTTTATTTATTTGTAGCAAATATTTTTCTAAGCTTCAATTATTTGTACAACTAAACATTCTCTAAAAATATTTTTTATTTTTATTTTTTTTATGTTTCATTGTTTCTATATTCTTCCATTTGCATTAATCTCCTAAATCTTAAAATATCATAAAAAAATTAGAATTTTATACTATAATAATTTAGGATTAATTCTACCTAATATTTTTTAAAATATAAATCATACAAAATGGGCCAACAAACAGATCCATAAAGGGGTCAAGGATTTACCTTGGTGGACTAAAAGCGGCCCAAATGACCAACCCACTTTAGCCAGCCCGTCACTAGAAGCTTGCGGA
>NC_030852.1:4709384-4776380 GCF_000208745.1 Theobroma cacao
TTTTTTTTTTTCAAGATTGAGGTAATGACACTTTTAAGAATAAACTCCTCAAAATTGAGGCAACGAAACTTCTTTAAACGAACTTTTCAAAGCTGAGGCAATGAGACTTTTAAAAATGAACTCTTTAAAGCTGAGGCAACGAAACTTTTAAAAATGAACTCCTCAAAACTGAGGCAACGAGACTTTTTAAAAATGAACTCCTCAAAGTTGAGGCAACGAAACTTTTAAAAATGAACTCCTCAAAGCTGAGGCAACGAAACTTTTAAAATGAACTCCTCAAAGCTGAGGCAACGAAACCTTTTTTCTTTTTTAATGTGGTGAAAAATAAATCAATTCCTCATCTGAGGCTCTACGACTTTAAAGATGAATTTTCCTCTTTTTCAGTTGTTTTAAAACTTTGAACATGGCAATTTAAATATCCTAATCATCTTCATCATTTTTTTTTGGGTGTTTTAGAGTCTTTTCTTTGATCAATGGGGGATGAATCGATCACGCTTCCGATCTCTCGTCTTCCCCGATTCATTGCTCACAAATGTTTTCTTCCTCTATCATATGCATGGTCCAATCATTCTTCACATTTTTTACTGTTCTCCATTCTGTTGCTATTTCCATTTCTTTCTCTTTTCTTAGTCTTTTCTCTTTCTTTTTTACATTACTAGACTCCATTTCATTCCCCGTTAATTACGATCCTTTTTCAAAATATTGCAAACATTTCTTACTTTATCATGTTCTTTATTAAATATCATTCCAATTTTATGACAAATGCAATGCAATGTACTCATATCTCCTCTCTTGGCAGAATGCAAATGATGATAATGTTGGGAGCAGAAAGGCTATTTTCATTAGAAAAGGGAAGTTTCTATAATCAAGCATAATGCCAAGGAACAAGGGAAAACCAATTGATACAAAAGGGATACAGTTCTTTCTTAATGATTATTCCGATAGATATTAACAGTAGTCTCAAAATTTTATCCCGAAACAGGCACAATCGTCAGCTTTGTTGTCTTTTGTCTGAACATCTCGGATCATGATTTTCACCCTTTCTGTGTTAAGCCCTTGTAATATTTGGACCTTTTTCGTGTCTAGACCGCCCTTTCGGGTTTTCGCCTTAAACACATCTCCCATACTCAAGCCGCCTTTTCAGGTTTTCAACTTGAAAATTTTTCTTTCGTTTTTTTTTTTACGCAAAATATTTCTTGACAGCATCGGCATTCACTGGGTTGGAAAACTCCATTTCTTCCATCTTTTCCAAAATTAGTGCTCCTCTTGAAAAAGCTTTCTTCACCACAGATGGTCCTTCCCAATTCGGTGTACATTTCCCGCGAGGATCTTGCTAGTTTGAAAGAATTCTTTTCAATACTAACTCTCCCTCTTGGAACTGACGAGGATGTACCTTCTTGCCATATGCCCTCATCATTCTTTTTTGATATAACTGCCCGTGGCAAAGTGCCGTCAACCTTTTTCTTCTATGAGATTCAATTGCTCATAACGAATGTTAACCCATTCGGCTTCTTCCAACTGTACTTCTTTAAGGACCCTTAGGGAAGGGATTTCTACTTCAATTGGCAAAACTGCTTCCATCCCATATACCAAAGAGAATGGTGTAGCTCCCATGGAAGTTCGGACTATTGTGTGATAAGCATGCAAAGCAAAGGGTAACTTCTCATGCCAATCTTTGTATACATCTGTCATCTTTTCAATTATCCTTTTGATGTTCTTGTTGGTTGCTTCTACCATTCCATTCATCTTTGGGCAATAAGGCACTGAATTGTGATGCTTGATCTTGAACTTGGTACAAACCTCTTTCATCATTGAACCATTGAGGTTACTAGCGTTATCTATGATGATCCTTTCCGAGAGACCATAACGGCATATTATTTCTTTTTGGATGAACTTACATACCACTTTCTAGGTCACATTGGCATAAGATGCTGTTTCTACCCAGTTAGTGAAGTAGTCAATCGCCACCAGAATAAACCAATGCCCATTTGATGCCTTCGGGGTTATTAACCCAATCATATCCATGCCCCACATTGAGAATGGCCATGGTGATGTTAATGCATTCAGTGAATTTGCAGGAGTGTGGATTATGTCTGCGTATATCTGACACTTGTGACACTTTCAAGCAAAATCTATACAATTCGTTTCCAATGTGAGCCAGTAATACGCTGCTCTCATGACCTGTCTTGCCAACATATGCCCACTTGCATGTGCCCTACAAATTCCTTTGTGAACTTCCTCAACTACTCTCCAAGCTTCGGCTGCATCCACACATCTCAAAAGCACTTGATCCCTACTTCTCTTGTATAAGATGTCCCCATCCAAGAAGAAATTCATTGCCAACCTTCTAATGGTTTTCTTATCATTTTCTGAGCTTTGTTCCGGATACTGCTGAAACTTGAGATAATGCACAATATCATGGTACCACGGTTTCTCGTCTACTTCTTCCTCTATACTGGAGCAATGTGCGGGGCACTCTCGAAGATTAATCATGATGGGTTGAATCTTGACATCGGTACCAACGTTGAACATTGCTGCCAGCGTGGCTAATGTATTAGCCATTTGATTCTCCTTTTGGGGCAAATGGGTGAAACAAATCTTATCAAAATTTTCAATTAGCTTTGAAACATACTTATGATACCGGATTAACTTCGAGTCACGGGTCTCCCATTCTCCTCGTAACTGATAAATGACCAAATCAGAATCCCCATACACTTCCAAAACGTGAATTTTCCTCTTGATTGCTGCCTAAAGACCCATGACACAAGCTTCATATTCAGCCACATTATTGGTGCAATAGAAGTTGAGTTTGGCTATGACGTGATAATGATATCCTTCTGGTGACACTAATACGGCTCCTACGCCATGCCCTAAGGCGTTCGAACCTCTATAGAAAAACATCTTCCAATTCTCTTTCTCCTCTGATTCCTCTTCATTTGTTTGGCAAACCGACATCAGGTCCTCATTTGGGAACTCAAACTTCATTGGTTCATAATCCTCCTCCACCCTTTCCGCTAGAAAATCTGCGATTGCATTTCTTTTGATAGCTTTTTGGGACACATATACAATATCATATTCAGACAACAACACTTGCCATCTTGCCACTCTACCTGATAAAGATTGTTTTTTGAAGATGTATTTAATAGGATCCAACTTCGCAATGAGCCAAGTGGTATGATATAGCATGTACTGCTTGAGTCGATGCGCCGTCCATGCTATAGCACAACACATCTTTTCCAACGAGGAATACTTGGACTCATACTCAGTGAACTTTTTACTCAAGTAGTAAATTGCTCTTTCTTTTTTACAAGTTTCATCATGCTGTCCCAACACACATCCCATGGATCCTTCATTTATTGTCAAGTACAAAAAAAGGGGTCTCCCGGCCACAAGTGGTACCAACACTGGCGGACTCAACAATTATTCTTTAACCTTGTCAAAAGCAACTTGGCACTCCTCGTTCCATGCCCTAGGATTGTGTTTGTGAAGGAGCTTAAAGATTGGGTCACATTTGAGTGTGAGTTGTGATATGAACCAGGCTATATAATTCAACCTTCCCAAGAATCCTCTAACTTCTTTCTACGTTTTGGGAGGAGGCAAATCACGGATTGCTTGAACCTTATCTGGGTCAACTTCTATTCCTCTTTCACTGACGACGAAACCAAGTAACTTTCTTGAAGTGACTCAAAAAGTGCACTTTGCTGGATTTAATCTGAGTTGAAACTTTCGTAACCTCTTAAATAACCTTTCAAGATTGGTCGCATGGTCCTCTATTTTGCGAGCTTTTACAATCATATCATCCACATACACCTCAACCTCTCTGTGCATCATGTTATGGAAAAGAGTCACCATGGCTCGTTGATAAGTTGTCCCAACATTCTTCAAACCAAATGGCATTACCTTATAACAAAAGGTTCCCCACATAGTTATGAAGGTAGTTTTTTCTCTGTCCTCTAGGGCCATCTTAATTTGGTTATACCCTGAAAAACCATCCATAAAGGAAAACATGGAATGGCGAGCAGTATTGTCAACGAGAGTGTCGATGTGGGGCAAAGAAAAATTATTTTTTGGGCTAACTCTATTTAGATCTCGATAGTCCACACACATTCTTACTTTCTCATCTTTCTTAGGCACTGGGACAATATTTGCAACCCATTCGGGGTACTTAGCTACTTCCAAGAATCCTGTATCGAATTGCTTTTTCACTTCTTCCTTAATTTTCAATAGCATTTCAGGTTTCATTCTTCTCAACTTTTGCTTAATTCGTTTGCATTCAGGTTTTAAAGGCAGTTTATGGGCTACATTGTCTGTATTGAGTCCTGCCATATCTTGATAGGACCATGCAAACACATCTACATATTCATGAAGTAGCTTTATTAGTTCTTCTTTTTCAATCAGCACCAACATTGTACCAATTTTAACTTCTTTCTTATTATCTTCATTTCCCAAATTAATCGTTTCAAGTGTCTCTTGATGTGGGACAATTTGTCTCCCCTCCTGTTCTACTAGTCTTAACAAGTCCGGAGTTAAATCATAATCCTCCACGTTTTCTGTATCGTCAAGTTTACTGACATTTGTACCTTTTTCAAAATTAACCTCAAAACCACTATCACTATCATCTTCGCATTCATTATTTGGAATCCTGTAAGGTAAAGGGAATTGAAAGATGTAAAGCTATTGTATAGATACACAGTTACAATAAAGGGATGAGATGGCAAGAATGGAAATGGTGAATCATGAAGGGAGATATGAGAAATGCACTATGCATGTCAATTTATTAGAATGATAAATGATAAAAAGCCCGATACATAAAATTTCCAATGCTCTTGGGTATAAGCACGGATGTTTAGTTTGCATTACTTTGAAATTGAATCACAAGTGACTGGTAAACTCATGGTGGTCTAGCTGCTCAACTTCAACTTCGGTGGCTCGAGGTATGTAGTAGGAATCCTATCCACATTTCCTGGCTACTCTTTACTTTCCTCCGTTACGCATATTGATAAATTAGAAAAGGCTTCCCTTAATGCTGACACTGATTCTCGGCTTCCAACGGTGAGTGATTCAGGAAAGATGCAGCCTCCAAATCGAAATGTCTCGTAGAGATGAGGATATATCATTCTATGGTTTTCTAACTCATGCCCCTTAAAGCGAGCCAACCTTTCCCTTCTTCTTTCAGCTATCATTTCTTCTCTTTCCTTCTTAGTCGGCTTATATCCTAGGCTAAACCTTTCTTCATTTTTGGTAGCACGTATTGGCCTTTTAATGCTTTGCAACTCTTTTCCCAGTCCTGCCCCTTTTCGGTATCTTTTCCCTACTATCTGATTGACAACCATCTTGGTGGTTTTGGAAAGCCTTGGAATGGGTGGTGTGGTTCTTTCTCCAACATACATGGTGTTAACAAACTCGAAGGATCGAGAGGAACATTCAGGCACTTCTTTCGCCGCTTCCAAGTAAGGAGTATCCACTGGCTTGCTTATGAGTAAGTCTTCTTCCCCGTTAACACATACAATCTTCTCATCCATGATGAACTTGACTTTTTAGTGAAGTGATGAAGGTATGGACCCAGCCAAGTGGATCTAAGGTCTTCCCAACAAATAATTGTATGAAGAAGTGATATTCGTAACTTGGAATTCAATGGTAAAGGTACACGGGTCGATTTCTATCGGTATCTCAATGTCCCCTACTACTTCTCTCCTCATCCCCTCAAAGGCTCTCACAATCATCTGGCTCTTTCTCATGTAAGACATGTCGATGGGTAAGCGAGCCAAGGTTCTCATGGGCATCACATTCAAGGACGATCCGTTATCAAGCAGCACTTTTACGACGGTACAACCTTTACACTTGGTAGTGATATGCAAGGCTTTGTAGTTTCCCTTACCTCCAAAAGGGATTTCTTCATCGCTCAAGGATATTATGTTACCCACTGAAATGTTCCCAATGATGTAGTCCAAATTTTCAACTGAAATGTCGTGATCCACATATGCTTGGTTCAGAATCCTCATCAAAGAATTCCTATGTGATTCTGAGCTGAGGAGCAATGATAACAATGAGATACGAGCAAGCAACCTATTCAATTGCTCGACTACATTGTACTCACTGTGTTTGATGAACTTGAGGAACTCTGCAGCTTCTTTTTTCGTCACCGGTCCCTTTGAGCCATTTGTTGATTCTTGAGATTGCACTTTTTTTTCTCTCAAATTTTGCTCTTTTTCTTTTCCCTTCTCCTCCTTAAGATTCTCCAATGCCTCTAGTGTATAGCAACGTCCATTGCGGGTAATCCCCCCAGCACCAGTTATATTGCAGCATTATCTTGAGATTCGGCCATCCATTTCCCCGCATTTGAAACTTGTACATTGCAATTGTAGTTCCACGGGACAGTTTTGTCATCTTTGTAGGGTAAAGGTTTTGGGACTTCGATGGTCATTTTGGCATGGGTTCTGTCTTCCACAAACTCTTCTCTTGGTTCATAGAAAATGGTTAAAGATTTTATCTTCATTGGGTGAGTGGAATCTTTGGCCATCATGTTTACTGCTAGCCTTGAGGCTTCCATGTATAATTCAATCTTTGATTCGTCCATCATCCTTTGCACTTTCTTTCGGAAAGAACTATAATCTCGAATTAAATACCCCACACATCCTTTGTGATATAAGTAGTATGGTCCTTGGATATCTCCTGAGTCATTCACATCAGGACATTCTGACCAAACCTCGAGCATATCGGCCTTTACCAAAGCTTTAAACACTTTCTCCATGGGGGTTTCCACTTCCCGAATGTTCCTTTTAACATACACCTCCCCTTCGATTGCATTTACCCCTGCCCTAACATGATTTGGCAGTGGGTTGTTGTTAACATTCTGTTCCAACTTCTTTTCAAAATTCAAGATTCTTGCCTTGATCAACCCTTGCACCTTATGTTTGAATGCTGTACAATTCTCGATCGAGTAACCTTCAATTCCATAATGATAATCACAATGGGCGAAAGCGTCATACCATCTCGGGAATGGAGGTTTTAATGGCTCTATGTATAAAGGTGCCACCAAATGGTTTGTAACTAACTGAGTGAAGAGTTTGGCATATGGGATTGGGATTGGGTCAAACTGCACTTTCTCTTGCTTGTTTCGCCATCCTCTTGATTCACTAGCAGTATGGCTGTTTGAAGGTGTTGTTTGTTGTGTGGTTGAAGCTGTAACGGGTGTGGAAGTAGGTGGGTGGATATTTGTAGAGTAAGGTGTCCGTTGGATGGGAGCATATGGGTATAGGTTAGAAAAGGCATTTGGCATGGGTGGATATAGGTATGGGTTTTGTGAAGCGTTATTCACAACTGGGTAATAGGGTATGGTGGATATGGCTGGTAAGGGTTATAGCTTCCTTCTTGGGGTTGTCCCGAAGTGATGGCTTGGGCTTCTCCTTCCCTCTTCTTAAAAGTTTCCCTTTTTTTCGTGTGTGCCGCATCACCTCCTTCTATATTCCCTTGCTTAATGGCCTTCTTTATCATCTCTCTTGAAATCACCATATCAGCGAAGTTCTTTGTGACACTACCTACCAATCATTCATAGTAAGGGGCTCACAGGGTGTTAACGAACATGACGGTGGTCTCTTTCTCAATCAATGGTGGCTGAACTTGAGAAGCCATATTCCTCAATCTTTGAGCATATTCTTTGAAGCTTTCAGTGGATTTTTTCTCCATGTTTTGTAAAAAAAGGAGATCTGGAGCCATATATGTAACATCCTTATACTGAGCTACAAACTCCCGAGCAAGGTCCTTCCATGTGTGGATTCGATTACGGTTTAGTTGGACGTACCACTTTGCTACAGCACCAGTGAGGCTATCTTGGAAGCAATGTATCAAGAGCTTGTCGTCATGGGCATATGCGGCCATCCTTCTGCAATACATGGTGATGTGTGTGACCGGGCACTTGGTTCCATCATACTTTTCAAAGTCTGGACTTTGAATTTCAGGGGTATAACCACATCTGGAACGAGACAGAGTTCGATTACATCCATAGAGCAATACATTCCCATTCCTTCTATCATGCGTAGTCTCTCCTCAAAAAGGTCAAATTTTTGGTGGGTATCGGGATTGTCTTTTGATTTAACGGATCCACACTTGAGCTTCTCTTGTTCCTTCGGATTGTCCAGATTAGGTACAGAGATGGGGTCTGAAGGACTTGCCCCTCCAATTGGTCTCTGTTGGGCATAAGTTGGTGGTGGCCCTGTAGGCACTGGCATCCCAAAGAACAGATATTGTCCTATCGATGGCATGGGGATAAACGCATTCCTTACTGGTAGTGGTGTGAATCCTGGTGGATATACGGGGTCTGTATTGGTTTCTGTCTGTTAAACATCTCCTAACACACCAGAACTCCCCGCCACTCTCTTCTCTTTATCTGTCGACATCAACTCCAAAATCTTTGACAACTGACCTATGATCTCTTCTTGCTTCTTTTCGATCTTATCCATTCTCTCCGAGTGTTCGTCCCCCATGATTTTAGAGAGAGCTCTTGTGTTGTATCTGTGTAGGGTTCGTTTCTCTGGAATTTTGTTCTTTATGGGTCTAATGGCTAAGTTAGAATTTTATGTTGATGAATACATTGTCATTTGTTATTATTTATATGATTCATGCAACTATGATGCAAGTGAAATGTGCTTGAAAAGAAGAAGAAAAATAGGAAAAATATTGGCCATCCAACATTTACCATAAGAAAATCCATATCCATAGAACTGAAATATCCGATTACATCATTGTCTAAAACCATTACATAACTACTAAAAGGAAAAACCAACTTTGTCATATTGGTCCCTAACCACCTGAGGTGATCGATCAACCGTTCACTCAATTCATCTTTTGGAATAATCTTTCGCTTGAGTTTTCCTGTCTTGTCTGCCATTACTCGCACTTTAAATGCCACTTCTCTCATCTGTCTCAGTATCCATCGCATTTCAGCTTCTTTCCTTTGAAGGCTTAGTGTGCACGAATCATTTCTTTCCCTCATTGGGAAATACTCTTGCCTTACTGCTTCATACTATGCCTTGTAGCCCTCCATGGCAGTTTCCAACAAGCCGCAGTCATTTCTTAACTCTAGGATGGTTGGTTCTTATCTTCGTTCCTCGTGCTGCAAAGCATTGTTGGCACTTTGGAGTTCTTGCATTATGGCTATCAGAGAAGAATTTACCACGTTCATTTCCTCAAACTTGCTTTGCCACTCATCCCGTTCTTTCAAAGCCATCTGTACCTTTCTTACCGTATCTTTCTTCACTTCTTCTAGCTCATCCTCATGTCTCTGCTTCATATTCGTCATCTCCTTTTCAAGTCTCTTTCTTGTCAACTCGCTCTCTAACAGGACATCTTGAGGTTCTGGGTTTATGGGATGTTTTGATGGATTTTTCGGGGGGCATACGACATCTTTCACCCTTTGGTCGTGCCAAGTATGATATCCTGTGGTGACTTCATAGGTAACCCTCCCCTGATCCACTCAGTAAGTTTTCTTTCAATCTTGTGCAATTTCCTCAATTTTCTTTAGCGTTTTCGGCTCTCCATATGTAAACTCTAACTGGTTGAGCTGGTGAGTCATGGGCACGAATTGCTCAGATCTGAACTGTCTTCGTACCATTATCGGTGCATAGCTAATGGCTCCTCATGGTCCCATCAGCGGCACCCACGACTTGTCTCCGCATTTATACATCACTTGCATTCGTGGCATCCATGGAGCTCTCCAAGTTACTTCAACGCTCATTAACCTCTGGAGATTCGCGACCCACTTTTTTTTTCTCTTGCAGTAGGGCCATACAGTTTCGCAAAACTCAAGGATAGGGCAACTTGTAGACAGATAAGGCTTCTGAAATTTGCTCTCTTTGCATTCGAAATGGCTTTTGACCCATATGGTTAAGAGTTGGGCATATCCGATGAATCGTCTCTCGCCTTTGCGCTGATAGAAATTCAAGGATCTGAAGGTTTCAGCTAAGATGGATGGGGCCGGGTTGATGCTCCTTGTCACCTGATCAAAGAAGTCTATGACTGATACCTCCACATGACCTAGAACCTTCAGGAAGACCACTAAACCATAGATTGCCATTGCGAAAGCTATGAGACCTTGTTCATCCTCCATGTGTTTTTTAATATATCCGCTCAAGAAACTCCACGGAAGGCATTCTGTGTTTCCTTTCTTCTTCAGATGCTGATCCACTTCTACCGTAGTCATTCCTAGCAACTTAGCTAACTTCCGCCGGTGTCCTGTCTTCTGGGCCCTCCAATAGATCTTGTCAAGCTGCATGTGATCTATCCGGAGTAAAGAGAAGTACTTTTCTATGGTAGGGGTCATGTCCACCTTGTTAAAGACAAAGCAACGGTATGAAGGATCCCAAAACTGGACGATGGCTCGGAGCATCTGGTCATCAACAGGTACATATAAGAGCCATGCAATGTGTCCATACTTGCTCTGAAAATTGTCTCAGTGAGCACGTCTCCATTGTTCCAAAATTCCTACCATCTTTGTGAAGTCATTCTGCTGAAGGTCCAAATGAACTCTCTCGAGTAAAGTTGGGATATGTCCTTGGGTCAAACAGTCTCCTTTTTCTTGTTGAATCTGCCCCATCTGTAACTCTATCTCATAGTTATTTCTGTATATGTTGAGCGGACTTGCTGATGACGACGCCATGGATGTAACCGAGATCTCTTAGGTTGGATGATGTGTAGCCAATATTTCTTCTATATGCAATTACGATGCATGCAAATGAACATGTAATATGCACATGACAAGCAAAATAAACTTAAGTTAGTATAGTAAAAAGAAAGAGTAGAGTGTTAAAAATAATGAGAGAATAATAAGCAATATCATGGGTATTACTAACGTCATTAGACATTATTTACTCCACGATATTTTATTATCTCGTGGCAAAATTTAAAATAGAGGGGGTGGAAGAAATTCCTTCATGTGTACCTATTTATAGGGTATACTTTCACGGGTATGGCCCTACCTAGGGTTAAGCTGCTTTTGGTATTCTATATGCTGAGCGGGGTTTATAAACAGAGCTAAGGTTCCCAAATTGTTCCTCACTGTCGTCCACGCGGACTAGTAAGGCACTCCAGTCTTCACCCATTACAGGCTTCAAACGGATTAGGTTTGATTTGAGTGGGAGTCTTCACTAGCCCCTGTGGAGGTTATCACTTCACGAGAGTGTAGCTACTAAACTTCCTCCTAAAAATGACATAACCCGGGTGGAGGGTTTATGCATGAATGCAAAATATGCTGTGTGTGTGAAGGAAAACATCGAGTTCGGAGTAACATTCTCACATCCCTCTATCCTAAATCCCCACAATTATTAAAAGCAATAAAGTAACAAATGCGAAATAAACAAATGCACTAAACAAAATATGCAGAACAAATCATCAACATTAAGGAAACATCGAATTATTTAAAGCCTTGGATAACCTATTATTATTTAATGGTTCGACTCTCGACAGTCCCCAGTGGAGTCGCCAATTGTCGCAACGTGCAGGTCTGGGAACCTGACCTCCAGACGCGAGTGAAAACTCTAAAAAATTGGGAGTCACCACCAATATTTTTTTCTAGGTGCGATTGGCCACCTAATGACTCGGTTCTAATTGACGAGGCCTTAAATTAATTTGAAGTTCGCCAAAAAGAACCTCAAACTGGTCTACGATTTTCTAGATCTAGGCTTGGGAGTACAGTTACACTCGAGGAAGGATTAGCACCCCCGGAACGCCCGTTCCATGAACGGTACCATTTTTAGATTATCCTATTAGGCTTTAATTTTTAATTTCACTATATTTCCTTAGTTATTATTCTCTTATTTTATTTTCTATTTAACCTAAAATGGAATGCAAATGTGAGGCAAGATGAAATGCATGGCGTGGGATAAAAATATGTCAGACGAATAACCTTTTATCGAGGATGCTCTCTCGAATCCACCCATCATACTAGTGGGATTCGGGGTGTTCTCTCACCTAGGGAATTATCCGAGAAATTCGCCTTCGCAAAATTCAACGAATAATTCCCATCATCGGAGTCATCGTACGTTTTCTTTTAAAATAATATTTTCGTGCATAATGAACCTAATTCGGGCAAAAGCCTTTTATTAAAGATGTTTCTCGAGCCCTCCCATCATACTGGTGGGACTCGGGGACACCTTTTAACCTAGAGAACTTTTCGAGGAATACCCACCTTCGCAGGATCCTTGGAAGATCCCATCATCGGGGCTCAAACTCGAAAATAAAAATATTTATATGCAATGATATGCATGATATAACATATATATATATGCTATGCTAATGCAATTATATATTTTTTTTCATTTTTTATTATTTAATTATTATTTTCATTTTATTTCATATTATCATTTTTTTAATTTTTTATTCTCTTATGTTTTATTTTTTATATTCTAAATTTCTCCTCTATTTATTCCTTTTATAATTAGATAAATTGTTTATAATTTTTTGTTATTTTAGTGAACAAAAATTTATTTTTCTTTTACATAACATTTTACTAATCTATAGTTTATACTGTTAGATATTTAATGATTAATTTTAAATTAGCTATTGTTTTGGGTTTTTTTCCTTATTTTTTAATTATTTTGTCTATTTATTTAATGTCATGGATATTAACTTTTCATAAATTTATTATATATATATATATATTTGAATCATTATTATTGTTTTATTATTATTATTTTATATATTTTTTCTTTTCTCTTTTTTTATCTATTATTTGCTTATTTATTATTTTATTTATTATTATTTTTGAATGATTTTGTGTTGTTAATTTTTTATTTATAAAAAATTTTGAGATCTCGAAATCGAGGCTCTCCCATCGTACTGGTGGAGCCTTAATTCGGATTTCGAACCTAGGAAAAATGAGCCCGGGATTGCGACTTCTAGCATCCCGACCGACCATCCCATCATCGGTGTGTTGTACTTGTAGTTAATGTCATGGTGTATTATTATTATTTTTATTTTTATTTTCGTTATTTTTATTTTTATCATATATTTGTAGTAAATATTTTCCAAAACTTAAGTTCTTTGTATAACTAAACATTTTCTAAAATATTTTTATTTTTTATTTTTTCATGCTTTATTATTTCTATATTCTTCTATTTGTATTAATTTCCTAAGTCTAAAATACCATCTAAAGAATTTAGAACTTCATACTATAATAATTTAGAATTAATTCTACCTAATGTTCCTAAAAAACATAAAAAATGGGCCTACCTAAAACATGAACATTTTCATAAAAGGTTAAAGTTTTTACCTAATTGGGCTAAATTGGCCCGAATAATCAGCCTGACTCGTGATCCTCTCCAAAGCCCACTGTCCAGTCTCCTGCCCAGCAGCCTCCAAGTGCCAAAACTACGCCGTTTTGGTGCCTTAACCTTAAGTATAAAAAGGCTTTTTCTTCACCCTTTTTTTCATTTTCTCCTTTCAACTTCTCTCTCTAAAACCCAGACTCTCTCCCTTCTCTCCACCAAACCGTCGGCCACTACCCAACGGTCTGCTCTCCCCAACCGACAGGGTCGCTCCCCCAATGGTCAGCTCTCCCCAATCGGCGACGTCGCTCCCCAACGATCGGCTCTCCCCTACCGGCGGCGTTGTTCCCCAAATGGTCGGCTCTCCCCAACCGACGGCGTGGCTCCCCTAACGGTAGGCTCTCCCCAACTGGCGACGTTGCTCCCCCCAACGGTCGGCTCTCCCAAAACAGATCCCCTTCTCTTCCTTCCCACTGACGTCGCCCAAATCGACTTCCTCTTCTCCTAATCTGGCGACAACCCAAAACTTCCTCCCTTGCCGACAGCAACAAAAACCCCCCCTAAAAATGAACCAAAATTTCACCCAAAAATTCTCCCTCTTTCACTGTGTGTATTTTCAATTTTTTTGGTATATATTTTTTGGTATATTTCTTTGATTTTTGTGGATTGTTAGGGCTATTAGGAAGCTAGGAATCCTTTGATTTGCAGGTTGCTTAGGGATTTTTCTAAGGTTTTTTTTTATTTGTAGGTTGTGGCTCCTGATTTTCTTAGCTCCGGATCCCCCTTTTGCTACAGTGCCACCTCCTTTTTATACTCGGTTCTTGGCCTTTGGAGGGGGCACGCTCCCAATACCCTGCCAGACGTGAATTTTTCGCGTCTGGTAGGGTGAGGGTGGTGGCTGGCAGGGTGCGTCTGCACCCTGCCAATCGTACCTCGCTCTCCTTTTTTCCTTCTTTTTTTTTTTCCTTTTTTTTGTTTATTTTTCATTTATTTTTAATTAATTATGATTTTTCTTTTTTACAGTGTCTACAATACTAATATTAGTTAATATAAATTAAGAAGAATTGATAGTAGACTTAATTAAATAATATACTTAAAATATATTAGTTTGTTATACCTTAGTAATGTTTCGTAGTATAAAATGCTATGAATATATATATTTGTATAAATATATTATATATATAATTTTTACATAAGTATTACTATAACTTATAATAAACTTAACTTATATGATTACACTTAATAACTTTATTAATTATTACCTTAATTTTATAACATATTGTTTATAATTAATTATCATTTATACAAACTTTGATATAAAACATTATAAGATATAAATTATGTCATTAGTTTCATATTATAATAAAGTAGTACATAAAAATATATACTATATAAAATTAACATATTACTTATTATAAAGAAGCAATTAATATTTTATAAAATAATAAATTTAGTTTATAATTAATATACAATATATTACAAGTTGCTTGGCTTTTGCCATAGTAGCCTTGTTTTTGAAAATATTATAAAAAGCTACTTAGAGTGGTTGGAGAATGTTCTTGGTAAGCTGGATTATTTCATAAGTCTTGTTATGTAACTTCTCGGTTGTGTTAAGATCAATAGTTGCAGTATTTTGGTTAGAGGTGGCAAACAGGTGGGTTTGGTCCGGTGGACTTTGGGTTGAAGTCACTTCGAGTTTGAGTAACTTCAAGCAGGTCCTTTTATGGTTCGGATGGTTCGGGCTAATATCATGCCATTTTTGATTTTATGTAAAATGTAACCATTTCAACATAATTTTCTGTTTTAGACCCTTTTGGATTTCTTTGCGGTCGGGTCTTTGACTTTTTTGTCAACTTCGGTCTGATTTGGTTCAGGTTCGGACTTTTTCAAGTGGGTTTTTGGTTTCAAGTTTGTTTTGCCACCTCTAATTTTGGTTATTGGCTAACAAAAGATGAATGTATAATTTTATGTTTACTTCATAACTTATAAACCAATGAAAGTTTAATAATCTTTGATGATTGGTAAATACTTGGGAGAATATCTAATAATATGATGAATACCAACAGGTTAAATTTATTTCTTTGTAAAAATATAAGTGAATATTCATGGGAGATTATTACTTTCTCTTATATAATTCACTTTCAAAGAAATGGCCTTTTCTACTTGTGGAAAGTTTCAAAAATGATTAATTTTGATTTGACTTAGTGGTGTCAGGATGTGACTTCTAAGAAGCTATACATGATCTCCGACCTTTAATGACCAATTTATTGAGAGCTAAGATCCATTTCTAAGGGATTCTAATAATTTCTAATTTATAACATTCTTGTCTTCCATTTTTCATTAATAATTTAGGATGATTATATGCAAATAAGTTTTCCTAGCGCCACAGTTCCTGAGTTTTCGTGCCATTGATTTTAAAACATATTGTCAATTTAGTTCCATTTGCTGTTCATGCAAAAAGGATGGTTTGAATTAATCTTACTTGATTTGTGTTTTTCTTCAAATTAAATTTAATTTGTATGTGCAGTAGTTTGACTTGAGTTTTCTTTACATATTATTTATATTTATAGATTATGATTGAATATATATAGTTGTAAAAAAATATAGGCAATCGAGATGGAACGAGATGTTAACTTTTTGGAAATGTTCAACCGCACCCCTAAATGTTTAGTGGGTCACAATGGATTTATAAATAAGTCAAAGTCTACTAGTGTATGCAAAAAATTGATTGATTTTACTTTAAAGTTGATGATATAATTGAATACTAATCTTTTTTTTTTGTAAGAAATGTATAATTTTTTATTATCACAGAAGTATGGTGAAGATTCACCCTCTTAGCCAGAATTCAATCTGCATGCTTGGATTGAAGTAATTGGAGGGATGGAGACTACACGCACTCACGTGTATGGGTTTGGTACTCATTACAGCTCTACTTAGTGGAACACAAAGCAATGCAATAATATCTGAGTTAGGGTGTGGTCTTACCAACTCAAACCCTCTTAGTCCCGCAATTGCATTAGAAGAAAAAGCAAAAAATCTATTAGAAGACTTACGTAAGATACATGAGGAAATTAAGGAGAATAATACCAATTTAATGGCAAACATGAAGGAAGCAATGGTGGAAGTATGAGTGAATTTATGACACGTATGAAAGCAATGATCTTGAGTAATGAGCTTTTGAAATAAGGAAATGTAGGTACTTCAAGTTCAAATCTTGACAAGTAAGAACATAACATTGCATGATATGATGTCTTTTGTCCATTGTTGGACTTGGATACTTTTTTAGTATGGCATACAGTAGCACATTTAGCCTTATGTTTATATTCGTTTGCATTTTTAGATATTGTGTGTTTATGCAATTTTTAATTGCATAAACTTGACTTTGAATTTTAGTTTTTAATTTGTGTTTCTCTTATAAATTTTGAATGTGAATTGTGGATATTGATTGATAATTTATTACCGAAATTTTAGTTGGTAATTTTTGTTGGAAAGGCATTGCAATAGAACATTCCGTCGAAAATTACTAACAGAATTTCTATTAGAAAGGCATTACAATAGAACATTTTGGTGGAAAGACATTATTGACGGAAATTTTTGATGAAATTCCAATGAAAATGCTTCTCCAATGGAAAATTGCATTGGATTTTTTTAACAGAATTTCATTCGAAAATCATTTTCAATGGAATTGATACAATACAACTGACAAATTATGCACTTTTTCCAACAAATTTTCAACGGAAAGTATTTCTAACGATGCTTTTACTAATGAAATTTTTAAGGAAATTTTTTGTTGAAAATCCATCATAAAACGATAATTTCAACGAAATTTTAACTTTTTCTAATGAAAATTATGTCAGAAAAAATTTGGTTTTTGGTAGTGAATTTTTTGGTAGTATATAGAAAATTAATACTAAATAAATGTTTTATTTTTCTAAGTATTTTAGTTAAAAAGGAAAAATATATAGTTAAAAAGGAAATAATCTAAGGTAAATGCAATTAAATGAAAATGTTTTCCTTAAATAATAGTGATTGAATATATCAATTAACTTTTTAATTGCTTAAGTTTTTCAACATCTTTTCATTGCAAAATTTTCATTTAAATTGTTTCTAAAAAGAATTATCAAATGCATTAAAAATTAAATCTTTGAAAATTAATTTAAATATTTTCTCAATTAACACACCTTTAATCAAATATTTATTATCATACTATGATTTAATTTGAAAACATTTAATTTTATATTACAAGTATTGCAAAATGAAGAAAAATTGTTAATACTTTGACCTTAAACTACTGTCTTGGTGACGTGATACTGATATGACACTTATATGATATTAAAAAATATAAAACAAATATTATAAAAATTTTTCTTTGTTTTTCTTAAAAGTATTTTTTTTATTGATGCTAAAAGCAATAAGTCATAATGTAGTTTAATGGCTCATTCAAGTACATTAGTAATATAAAAAGAAATGATAGCCCCATGACATTGGAATACTCATAACAGATTAAACCCATAAGAAATACAATAGATAAGATAAAGGCTCAAAGAACAACTGCACAAAAACAACAGCAGCCAAACTCAAAACAGAAAAAAAGTACATCAACAAGACAACAACAAGAGCAACTCAAAAGAAACTCTAGCAATAAACAAAAACAAAGAAAAACAAAGCTAGAGCAAAACAGAATAAAATCCATAGTGAAACAACGAAGAAAAGATGAGTAGAAAAACCTTAGAGAGCGGTGATCAATGAAACAGAGACATTGGAGCCAAAGTCGACAACATCAGAGAGGAAGTAACAAAACAAAAAAGCCTCCAAGAAAAAGATACTTTCAAGCACAAGAAGAGCAAAGCGATGCAAAAACAAGAGCTAAAAGAAAAATTGAAAGAGATCCATAGAATGATTAACACCTTCTTTAGCTAATTGATCCACAAGCTGATTAGCAGATCTCAAAGTGTGAACCACTAACCATTTAAAAAGCTTACTCTTCATTTTTATAATCGAGCTTAAGAAAGGAAAGACATCACAAAACTAGAAACCTCAAAGATGGAGCAAAGTGAAAGGCAATGCGAGTAAAGTATATGGTTATAACCTTACTTCATTAAGCATTAATGAAACTTATATACACATAATATATGCATTACACTTGGAATTACATGCAAAACAAGTGTTAGACATAAACATATATAACAACATGCAAGCACGCATGTACAACAAGAAATGACAACAAGCATAATTACAAAATACCAGTACAACAAAGCAAAATGCATTCAAAACTTTAACTTGTTCACTTCATGCAAACATTAGTAACTTAACCCTCCTCTTTAATGTTTGTGTCTTGGACATTCAGCTTGATTATGAGATGTTCAAATCTCGACTTTGGCAGTATCTTGGTCATTATATTAGCTAGTTGTTGATATGAAGTGTAGTGTTGAACTGATATTTCAACATTCTTTTCTGCATCTGTAATAGCATGATACTTAACATGTATATGTTTTGTTTTACCATGGAAAACTAGATTATTGGTCAATCCTATGGTTGACTTGTTGTCCACAAAAAAATAGTAGGCTTGCTTTGAATAAGATCCAGATTAGTAAGGATTTTTCTTAGCCATATGGCTTGATGTTGGTCCCAAGTAAATGTGCTAGAGGGGGGTGAATAGTAAAATTTAGTTCTTTCAAAAATTGGCCCTAAGTGGGAACAAATGTAAGTGAAAAGAAGGAATGAAAATAAGAATAAAAATAGAATAGACAACATAGCAGAATTTAGAGTGGTTTGGTCCAAGACCTACATCCATTACCTTGATTGTTCAGTTAAGGATTTTCCAAAGAAATCCACTATGAACAGTGAAATTCACAAGCTTTCACCAAGCTTTTACAATGGTTTTTACCAGACTCAGCCAAAACCTTTCACAATAGTTTTTACCAGGATCAACTAAAACCCAAAACCTAACTTTTCGAGGCTAAGTTAGATCCCATACTCAATCAAACAATTCTAGCTTCAATCAATCCCTTAGAGTGACTTGCTCACTCTAAGAATACAAGGAGAGAAGTGAAAAAAGTGTACCTATGATCACAAGGTTGATCTAAGTGGTACAAAGTGAAGTACAGATCACAATTACAAAGATAAGAGTTGAGTGCAGTAAATGAGAAGAGAATATTTTCTGATTTTTGAGCTCTCTAGTATTCTTGGAAGCCTTGATTGCATTTATAGCCGTTGGAAGTCCCTTTTATACTTGGAAAATCAGCTCTGAAGTGAGTTAGACAGTTTTTGACTATTGGAAATAGTTTTGTTGCAGTTTTGGCTGTTAATCTGTCTTCTAGTACACAATTCAAATTCTCTGGCAAAATGCCCTTAGTCAACTAACTTATGTCTTAGTCGACTAAGTTGTTTCTGTTTTATATTTCCAGTTTCTAGTAGTGAGCACTTAGTCAACTAATTTATTTCTTGGTCGACTAACTTATTCCTTGGCCGACTAAGTCTTTTCTGTCTCTCAATACTCTTTAGTCTGCTAACTTCTTGTGTAAATTTTAGCTGACTAACTCTTCATTAATCGACTAAGGGGCTTCTGTCTTGTTGATCAATTGTGACTTCCTTATTCTTATGCTCTTTGATATGTGCATTTGATTGATTAATTATTTGCATACAATTTTTTATCCTGCACACTCAAGCAGAGATATTAGACACAAATGAATGAGAATGTTTTATTATCATCAAAATCTAATGGAGCCAACAATCTCCCCCTTTTTTGATGATAAAAAAACATTCCTTGGTTAACAACACAATGTCCTTTTATTCTTTTTAATTCTACACAAAATGGAGGTTTTCTTCCCCGTAAGTGTGTGCATAGTCTTATTATTCATCTCAGCATGTTTTTATTCTTGTCATACAGAAAATGACATGTAAGGGTTCAAACTTTTGACAGAATGTATTTATACAGGTTTATGGAATAATAAGTAGTAAGTGACAAGATGATAGAACATTATTACTATTTCAGCTTGCTGTCTGTCATATTGTTTCCAAACTTAATTCATTCCAAAGCTAAGAGCCATAAACCATCTAGTCAAAAATATCAGCATTCATATTTATTTTCATCTAAATTTTACTCACAATATCATATCAACAATTAATTGTCAACATAACAGTTCCATATCAGCACCAAAGCAATAACAGAAACTCAATGGCAGATACTCTAATCACAGATTTAAATATTTCAACTATCAACTTGTAAACATAAATAGAAATAAACCACAATGTCTTTCAGCACTCACAATAAAATAAAACACCTAACAGCAAAGTTAAAGTTAATTATTCAACTGTCAAAGTAAAAACCAGAGGAAAATAAAAACAAAATTCAATATTCCTAAATTACCCCTAGTTCTCCCCTACACTCTGTACCCAAATTCTCCCCAGTTTCCTATCTCCTAATTCTCCCCCTTTTTGTCATCATCAAATCTGAGGGGAGTTTCAATCTTATGAAGAGGCAGAAGGAATAGATTCATCAGTGCCATAAAAAACATTTAAAGGCTCGGGAGAGGGTTCTGGTGGTGATTTTTGTCATGAGGGTTCAAGGATGATTTATCAAGAATTTCAAAGGGGTTTTAAGAAGAGGAAATAGTTGCCGGTCTAGCCTTTTTAGCAATTCTGGAGGATTTTTTTCATTTGAGGAATTTGGTCTTAGTTGCCATTATTTTCATGCGTTTGCCAGATGGTTTTGATTTGGCCTGTGGGGCTGCAGTAGTGTCAAACCCTGTTCTATAAAATAATTACGACGTCATTTACATGCTCAATAGAATGTTGCATGTTTAGGAAGTTCGAGGAATCGTTAAAAGACGATATTGCCCCTAATGGTACCATTAAGTCGATTAAGCCTCGAACTAGTTCAAATAGGAATTTTTAGATGAAATTAAGAGTTTCACAGTTCAAGGATGACTCAAAATGGTAATTCGGAGTTTGAGGATTAATTCGGAGTCAAACCGGAATTTTCACTATCTAGGGGCAAAATGGTCATTTGCCACTTGGAGACAAAATGGAAATTTTTAGAAAAGATTTTTTTTTGGCCCTATTTAATTTATTGGAGTATGATTTGAGTATTGGAGTATAATTTGAGGGTTTGACAATGAAAAAGTTTAATTTCGGTGATTTCTGGAGTGTAGGTGCAAAATCTTAATTTTTCCACCCACGAACAAATTTGAGATTTTGAGAGAATTTAGATCACATTTGACAAATTGGAGAATGGTATGAGTATAAGGGATGAAAAATATGTCAATGGGCAATTTTTTAGTTTTTGGGGCAAAAATGTAATTTTTGAGGCAAAAATGTAATTTTTAACTTTACGGGGGTAAAAGTGTAAATTTCAAAAATTACTCCACCAATACTTTGGATAAGTCTGAGAATTTTATCTAAGCTATGGATATGTGGGACTAGTGTATGGTGAAAATTTGAAAACAAATGGATGGCTAGAATTTAAGAAATTAATAAAACAAAAAAAAATGAATAAAATAATATTATATTATTTTAGCCTTTAAAAAGGTCAAAATTTCCAGAATTCTCATCGTCTTCAGCTGTCCAAACCAGGAGAGAAAAAGGGGGAAAAGAAATAAGAACCCTAGCTGAAAAAATTTGGGGAAAATCAAGAGAAATAAAGAAATCAAGCATTAAAAAGGTAAATTTCATTGATTTTCCTTGTGATTTTCACTACCCATGCATTTTTTTCTCATTTTCATGCAAAATTAGAAAGTGGGTATGGACACCCATGCTGGCCAAACCTCCATGGATGAGTTTTGAACTTGCGTTTTGGTTGATTTTAATTGAATTAAGTGATTTTAGTTAGGTTATATTGAAATATAGCAAAAATAAGCTAGAGAAATAATTTTCTCCCATTGAAACCCATTATGCGGAATTTTCTAGGGGAATATTGGCTGCTGATCTTGATGTTTATTTGAGGAATTATGAGCCTAGAAAAATAATGGGAATTTTCTGAGCAAAAATACAAATTTTTACCCATTAGGGGTATTTTCGTAATTTGCTATCGGGACTGATAATTTGCACCACACTGAGGAACATTAAGTCAATTTGGGTGCAATTGAGGTATAGAAACTGAAAAAAATTAATTTGGAGTTTAAACGGACGCGTATATCGATTTATCGGATAAAAGACAAAAATAGGCTAACATCTCGTTTAGGCAAAATTTAGACATTTTGCACTTCATATCATGCATTAGTAGTATAAATTAGTTTATTTTGGTTTAGTACCAAAGTAGTAAACCTCTTAATTGTGCAATTTGTCAAGGTGGCGAATCCTCTAGCAAGGGCAAAGAAATCACACTCGAGGAGTAATAGTTGGAGCACCCGAATTTAGTTTTCAGAAATTGTGAGTAAACTTATTATCGTCTTAATTATCTAAAGTAGTTTTATACAATTGTGTGATTTTATGAAAAATGGGTTTAAATGGTAAATTGCTATGTTTTAAGAGAAATTGTGATTTTATAAACTTTCTGGAAAATCGAATGCTGGTTTTAAAAATAGAGTAATTGGAGACTGCCTGCTTGTGTTGTAAATTTATGGTTTTAAATTGAATGGCTTCTGACAATAAATGAGCATGAATGGCTAAACTGATTTTGGTGTTAGAATTATTTGTACTATGTATTTAGCCTTGAGAGGCTAGGTTGCGATAAATTGCCATGTCATACAGAAAAAGATTTTATAAATCAGGTGGTAGATAAAAGATTAGCTACTGCAGTGGTGGGGGGTTTCGTGGGCCAGCCTATTAGAGGGGCATGGTAAACTCCTTTATATTCTCACCTCGGTCGTAGAGGCGCGTAGGGTATCTCCTGAGGTGGGTTTTTTTAGTGCACTTCACGTGGACCACCGCGTGAGAGTGAGACTTAGCCAACGCCAAGGAATGACTATGTTTCAAAATAAAAATATGATTTATGCGAAATATGAATTTTAACAGCCTTGGCGGACTCGGTTGGATACCCTTGGTCCAAGTGTCCCCGAGTACAGGATTTGGCATGAGCCAAGTTTTGAGTAATTCACGAGCCATATTGATTATTTGGTTGAAATGAATATTCGTGATGTGAAAAATTTGCTGAAATGAATTATTTTTAATTGTCTCCCTTTACTCACCTTTAGATAGTTTAGATGGTGTTTGTTTACTCACTAGGATTTTATAATCTCACCACCCTCAATTCCCCACATTTTAGGTGCGGGATAGCCGATAGATAACCGATTGCATCAAGGACTTCAGCTAGCCTTGCATTGTCAAAATTATAGGTTCACAGACTCGCATCTTATTGGTTAGTTTGGGGCCCACGTGTCATTGTAAAAGTAATTTTATACTTTAGTTATTTGATTTAAAATATGTATGAACATATTTAGCTTTTACACCATGTTTTTGGCGGGTTTCGGTATTTTCGAAGAAAAATGACAAAAATGCCCCTGTGAGCTAAAAATAATATTTTATTATTTTGATTTGGAAACAACTTATGATTTCTTGAAATGCAAGATTTAATAACTGTCGCTCATCGGGGAGATGCGGAAGCTGATGCTAAGCCTTGCGGGGTTCCGATCGGCATTCGGGGTAATGAATGCCTATTTGGACGTCGCAGCAATTGTCACGGGCCCGATGGGAGTTCCGAGTCGTGACAAGTAGCTTTCTCTTTTCATTTCCCAAACTGTTTCTCTACTATGTGTGCTGATTCAGTAAATGCTGACTTCTAAACTTGTGCTTTGGCTGCTTCCTTTTCTACCTACTCTTCCCTGACCATCTTATGGAAGACATACATAATTGATACTTTCTCTGAATTGGGAGAAGAAAGCTACTCTTTCTTAGGTTCTGGATGAGATGGGGGATTTTCATCAAGTGAGCCAATCACCTCAGTCCCTTATTCTGACTCAGCTTCCTTTTGAGGCTTAGGTAAGGGTGTTTTCCTTGGTTGATCTTCTTCAAGTTCATGACCCTTAGCTTGGAAAGCAAAACCTTCAACACCTTGTCCTTCTGTAAGACTTGGAGTTGCAGAGGTATCTGCAATTACAGGTTTAAAAGGCATTTTTTCTTTTTCCTTGAACACATTTTCAAGCTCTACCAATTTCTCTTTAATTTTCAACATCTTTACTCTTTGGTCAGTTAACTTTCCATCAATCTTCATGAGTAAGTTAAAAAGCATTTCATTAGAGAACTGAGATGAGGATGCTTCAGGATGTGTAGGTGGAGAAGTTTCTTTTCTGGTAGCAACCTTGGGGGTTTTAACAAAGGTTTCTCCATCTAGCTTATACCTAATTTTAGGCAAACTTCTAAGGTAAATGGCTTGGTCTCTACTTTTTACTTTATCTGATTCATACTTAGAGCTCCAAATACCTTTTTTCTACACTAGAGATGTGATGATATTCCATAAGGCAAATTTATTTTCTCCCGTCTACATGCTCATCTCATTCTCTTAATCATGAATCTACCTAGGTTCAGTGAAACACTACTGAAGGCATGCTCCATTAGCCATAGATCTTAGAGGCTAATGTAGCTAAAACTTCCACTTCTGCCATGAAGGTTCGCAGCAATAAAGTAATGCAAAATTCTAATTTGAGGACTTGTAATAAGGCCGACATTACTTTTGGAGGAGTATTTTTCTTTCTTCCCTATGATAATTTCCCACAGGGATAAGGGGTCATAATTTTTTGGGAATTCAAACTCACCCTCCTCACATTAGATTTTGAGTAGGTTCCCTAAATCTACAATCGTAATAGTAAATTCCTTTCCATTCAAAAAGACATTTAGACCATTCTCAATATAATCATCAGAATCCTCAAGTTCATCCTTGTCTAGCGCTATACTTGCATAAAAATCTTTAACTAAACTAGCACTGTAGGATCGATTCTTAAATGTGCTGAACTTATTCAGTTTTAATTCCTTAAAATAATCTGATAAGCTTATTTGAATTTTTTAAATTTCATTAAAAATGTCCCAGTCAATGAATTTACCACAAGTGATAGGGGCATTCTCTAATTTTCTATATCTATCTTCATGGGCTTTATTCCAAACTTGGAGGATGAGATGTTACCTTTCTTACATGATTTTCCCTTTTTTTTCTTCTTCTCTGATTTCTGTTCCTTTTCTTTTTGCGATTTTCTAGATTTTTCAATCACAGATGCAGACACAATTGTCGTTTTCTTCTTTGGCATTTTCGTTTGCATGCCTTCTTTTAGTGGCCTTTTACCTTTCTTCTTCTCAACAATCTCTTTGGTTAGAGAGGATTTTGCCATTTTGTTTTAAGAGATTTCTGACTGAGGGTTTTGAGAATTTGAGTGGGAAGGGTTTTAGTTTCAAGTGGGTCGATTTCAGAAGAGAGAAAATGTAGAGGAAATGAGTTAATGGGCAATTTAATCTCTCCAAAAACTGTTTGTCTTCCTTTTAAATATTGTCAGTTTTTCTCCTGTTCAAAATTTAAAAATTGCCTCTCATTTTTATTTTTCAGCTGGGTGATATTTTGTGCCCATTTCCTTCACCTGGTATACTATTCCTATTTAGTATTTTACTCATTTTTCTCAAACTCACTGAGTCTTATTATTTAAAGTGACAGAATGCTCCTGGTTGACTAAGTGCTTTTTTTAGTCAACTAAGTACCTACTGTCCTTTGAGAAAATTTCATAATTTTTCCTAAAGCTCCTGCATATTAACCATTCCTAAATTTCTTCTAATCTCACAGAATCTATCCTCATTTAAGGGTTTTGTGAAGATGTCAGCTAATTGATGTAAAGTATTTACAAACTCAATTTTAATGTCACCTTTCACTATGTGATCTCTAACAAAAAGGTGTCTAATCTCAATATGTTTAGTCTTAGAATGCTGCACAAGATTTTTTGAAATGTTCATTGCACTTGTATTGTCACAATATATTGGTATGTTATGCATTGATATTCCATAATCTTTTAGTTGTTGTTTAATCCACAATGTTTGAGCACAACAGCTGCCTAGAGATACATATTCGGCTTCAGCTGTAGAGAAAGCAACTGAATTTTGCTTTTTGCTTGACCATGACACAAGCATACTACCTAAAAACTGGTAGATTCCACTAGTGCTCTTTTTATCTATTTTGCTGCTAGCAAAATCTGCATATGAATATCTAACTAAACGAAAGGATGATTCCCTAGGATACCATATCCATAAAGTTTGTGTATCTAAGAGGTATATAAAAATTCTTTTAACAGCAGTCAGGTGTGATTCTTTGGGATGAGATTGGAAACGAGCACACAAACATACAAAAAATTGTATATCAGACCTGCTGGTTGTTAAATAGAGTAGTGGTTCGATCATACCTCTATAGAGCTTTTGATCAACATTTTTTTCCTTTTCTTCTACATCAAGTCTAGTGGATGGACTTATTGGTGTGCAGATTGACTTCAGCTTTAAGATATCAAATCTTTTGAGCATGTCTTGAATGTATCTTTCTTAGTTGATGGAGATTCCTCTTTCACTTTGTTTGATTTGAAGGCCAAGAAAGTACTTCAGCTCACCCATCATGCTCATATCAAATTCCCCCTGAATCTCTTTAGCAAAGTTCTTACATAAAGCCTCATTAGTTGCACCAAACACAATGTCATCCACATAAATTTGAACAACAATTAAATCATTTAAGTATCTTTTGATAAATAATGTTGTATCAATACTACCTTTAACATAACCTTTTTCAACCAAAAATTTTGAAAGCCTCTCATGCCAAGCTCTAGAAGCTTGTTTCAATCCATACAAGGCTTTGTGAAGTTTGAAAACATGATCTAGTTTTTCAAAGTCCTCAAAACCGAGGGGTTGCTCAACATAAACTTCTTCTTGGATGAAACCATTTAAGAATGCACTCTTTACATCCATTTGAAATAACTTAAAGTTCATAAATTAAGCAAATGCAAGCAATAATCTTATAGCTTCTATCCTAGCAACCGGTGTAAAGGTTTCATCATAGTCAATTCCTTCCTCTTGGTTGTATCCTTGGGCTACCAACCTAGCTTTATTTCTAACTACATTCCCTTCCTCATCTACCTTATTTCTAAACACCCATTTTGTTCTAACAATAAGGTGGTTTATAGGCCTAGAGACTAATGACCATACATGGTTTCTTTTGAATTGATCAAGTTCCTCTTGCATGGCCAATATCCAGCTTTCCTTTTTTTCTACTTCTTAAAATGTTTTAGGCTCAATTTGAGATATGAAAGCTGAAAACTCACAAGTTTCTCTTGTTGCTCTCTTAGTTTTAACATCTTGTGAAATATCACCTATGATTAGTTCTTGTGGGTGGTCTTTTGCATATCTCCAACTCCTTGGAAGGTCATTATACTGATTTTCAGTTCTTTGCAGGGTTTTTATGGGTGGAGGCTCTGTTTCTCTACCTAAGGCATTTTCTTCACTATTTTTCTTTTTATCTAAACTCATATCTTCCATTTGTTTTTCAAGAACATCCGTATCATGTTCATCATCAGATATTTCATTTTGCAAGGTATTGGATTCATCAAAAACTACATGGATGGATTCTTCAACCATTAAAGATCTTTTGTTGAAGACTCTATGGGCTTTTGAGTTTAATGCATATCCTAAAAGTATAGTGTCACGACCCAATTTTTGGGCCATGACTGGTGCATGGGCCCAATGGGCATAGCCCACCAAGCCCAAGCAAGCCTATTATATAATCTTGCTCAGCATTCCATCAACTATTCTCAAGTTACCTTTTAAAAGTGCAACTTATAATCACTTTAATAATGGGCTATAGCAATCAAAAATTTCATTGATATAAACCCAAAATGATGTTAACATTTCAACACATGGTGGCATTAACAATTAAAATATACATATTTTGTCTAAGACACGTATCTTAGTACTTTACATCACATGAACGTATTCATAAAACAAAATGACTCCTGACTTCCAGTGGAGTGACCATAGTGAAGGTGCAGCTACTGAATGCCAAAATACCTACCAAGGAGACGAAACTACGTGGACACCTTGACCTAGGTTCCAACTGCCTTCTGATCTGAAAACATGAAATTGAAAATAGTGAGTACAAATTCAGTGAGTGAACATAATAAGGGAACAAGCAATCGATAGGAAGAATTTGGAAATCATGATGCACTTGTTTCAAAAACAATGCAATTGATTTAATTTCTTACTAAAAACCCCTTCTTTCAAACTTTGATTAATAACCTCATAGTGTTGCAAAAACCCATGATCAATCCATGAAGTTAAATGGGTGAAAAATATGTCAAAATCAAGCAAGGTAGCAAACATGGCAGCAAGTTTCTCGCTGTAGCGAGAAACAGTGTCAGCTTGCATTTGTTTTAGGTTTTCTATCATGTCTCCCACTACAAAAGTCCAATTGACTTTATTTTTGAACCATTAAAAAGCTAAGAGGAAAGGCTACAACTTTTATGTTTACCACTTTTCCCAGTTCAAACGGGATGGTGGTAAAAAGCTTCATCAAATGAAAGCACTGCACCAAAACCAGAGAGTTTCTCTCTGCAACGAGTTGTTGGCTGCCAAAACAGAATGTTTCTCGCTGCAACGAGAATGCTTTCTCACTGTAGTGAGAAGCAGGGCACCTAAGTGTAAAAAGGACCTTCTTTGCACTAAAAATACATTTGGTGTTGCAATAAAAATCAATTTGCAAGAAAATGGGGAATTCTCAAGATTCATCATGCCAAATTTCACATGCATTACAATCACATTTTAGAATCACACACATTTTATCACATATCTATAGATATAATCATATATAACACCTACACCACCTCGCCTTCCTCAGCTCTTGTGCACTCCCTACACACACAAGGCAATACCACCATATGTGCACTCCCTACTCGCACATTTCAATGTCATCATGTGTTCACTCCCTACTCGCACACCTCATTATCATCATACAACATTATTTATCATTACACAACATGCATTCAAATATGTATACAAACACAATATGGGAGCACATGAATTCATCCTTTTTACACATTTCACACCTTTTACAACATCAAAGCATTTATAGGCCTAAAGACTAATGACCATACATGGTTTCTTTTGAATTGATCTAGTTCCTTTTGCATGGCCAATATCCAACTTTCCTCTTTTTCTTGTTCCTCAAATGTTTTAGGCTCAATTTGAGATATGAAAGCTGAAAACTCACAAGTCTCTCTTGTTGTTCTCCTAGTTTTAACACATTGTGAAATATCACATATGATTAGTTCTTATGGGTGCTCTTTTGCATATCTCCAACTCATTGAAAGGTCATTATACTAATTTTCGGTTCTTTGCAAGGTTTCTATGGGTGGAGGTTCTATTTCTCTACCTAGGGTATTTTCTTCACTATTTTTCTTATCATCTAAACTTATCTCTTCCATTTGTTTTTCAAGATCATCCGTATCATGTTCATCATCAGAAATTTCCTTTTGTAAGGTATTGGATTCATCAAAAACTACATGGATGGATTCTTCAACCGTTAAAGATCTTTTGTTGAAGACTCTATAGGCTTTTGAGTTTAATGCATATCCTAAAAATATAACTTCATCACTCTTTGCATCAAACTTTCGTAAAAGTTGTTTGCCATTATTCAATACAAAACACTTACAACCAAAGCTCCTAAGGTGCGAGATATTTGGTTTCCTACCCTTGTAAAGTTCATAGGAAGTCTTTGATATCATGGCTCTGATTGAGACTCTATTGAGGATATAAGCTGTTGTGTTAACAACTTCTGCCCAAAAGTATTTAGGTAGATTATTCTCACATAGCATAGTTCAAGCCATATCTTTCAAGGTTCGATTTTTCCTTTTTACAACTCCATTTTGCTGGGGTGTTCTAGGTGCAGAAAAATTATGATCCAACCCCTTTTCATTACAAAAGTTCTCAAATTCATCTCCTTCAAACTTTCTTCCATGATCACTCCTAATATTAACTATAGCTAGTCCTTTTTTATTTTCAATCTTCGTACAATGACTTATAAATGCTGGTAGAGTATCATTCTTATGAGCAAGAAAATAGACCCAAGTATACCTAGAGTAGTCATCAACTATTACAAAGCCATAAGATTTTCGTTTTAGACTAGTTAAACTTATTGGACCAAATAGATCAATGTGCAGCAAATCAAGAGGTTTAGATGTTGACACAATCTTCTTAGTCTTAAAAGATGTTCTAACTTGTTTTCCTAGTTGGCAAGCATCACATATCTTATCATTTTCAAACTTAAGATTCGACAGTCCAACAACTAACTTTTTTCTAATCAACTTTGACATGGTATGCATGCTCGCATGTCCTAATCTCCTATGCTATAACCAACTATCATTTTCAGCATTTGCTACAAGACATATTTCACAATCCATTTCAAGATCCTCAAGAAATACAACATACATATTCTTTAATCTTATTCCTATAAATGAAACTTTATTAGTGCTTATGTCTATCACTTCATATTTGGTTGAGTCAAAACATACCTTAAATCCTTTATCACAAAATTGACTAATGCTCAATAAATTATGTTTCAAACCTTTAACCAAAAACACATGACTAATTTGAGTTTGAGAGTTCTTACCAACCGTTCCTATGCCATGAATTCTACCTTTTGAATCATCACCAAAGGATATTGTTTCTCCTTTTTTCTTGTCTAGTTGTGCAAATAACATTTCATTTCCTATCATCTGCCTTGAGCAGTCACTGTCCATATACCAAGGCTGCTTCTTCTTGAGTTGAGCTCTTGAATATGTATCTTTTGAGTGTAGCTCAACTTACAAAACAAATATTCAGTTTTTCTTTATAAGTACCCATACCTTGATGGGTCCTTGATTGTTAGCAGCAACATAGGATCCTTTTGGAACCCATATTTTTCTTATTTTTTGTAGATTTCTTTTTCTATTGCAATCATAGGATAAATGGCCAATTTTATCACAAATATAACACTTAGATAATGCATTAGAGGAATTTTTCTTGTAGTAAGCATTTCTTTTGGAGTTTCATTTTTCATACTTTTGAGTGTAGTATTTTCTTCACTTACCTTTTGTAAGGCTTCTATTTTTTTTTCCAATTCCAATTTTAGAGTTTCAAAATCTATTTTTGAATGTTCCAATTCAATTTGCAGAAAATTTCTATGTTAAAAAACAGAGTCAAAGTCAAGTTTAATCTTTTCCAAATCTGATTCTAGAGATGCAGATTTTTTCTTTAAAGTCTTGTCTTTCAAAACAAAGTTTCTCAAATTCATCATATAAACATTCATAGTTTTCCTGAAGTTCATCAACAGAAATATTGCAAGGGGATGAGGATACCTCACATTCATCATCTTGTGCCATCAAACACAGGTTTGCTCTTTCTTCTGCTTTTTCATTTTCAGCTTTAGAACTTGAAGTATCACTGTCTGACGAAATAGCTGCCACCATTGCCTTATTTGATTTCTTGTTTTTCTTTGAAGTGTCTTCTTTTAGCAAGGGGCATTCTAACTTGAAATGTCCAAGCTTCTTGCCTTTGAAGCATGTAAGCTCTTCCTTTTTGTTGGAGTCATTTTTGTTTTTAGTTCTCCATGAAGAACCTTGATCTTTTCTAAACCTTCTTCTAGCTAGTCTTTGGTTTCTTTTACCCATCAATTTTTTGAATCTTCTAGTAACCAATGTTAGTTCTTCATCATCATCACAAGATAGCTCATCCAATTCTTCTTCAAGAATACTGGCTTTTAGGGTGATGCTCTTCTTCTTTTCTTTTGCTTCCCTTTTGTCTTCTTCTTTCTCTTCCTTGAGTTCAAGCTCATGAGTAAGGAAAGAACCACAAATTTCATCTAAAGTTATAACATTTATGTCCTTGGCTTCTCGGATGGCTGTCACCTTGGGCTTTCAATTTTTAGGTTGACTTTTAAGAAGTCTTTTAACAATTTCATGCTCGATAATTAATTTGCCTAGTTGACTAAGTTTGTTTGTGATATTTGTGAATCTATCTAGGATGCTGGTGATATCTTCACCAGGCTCCATCTTAAACATTTCATAATTGTGAGTCAATAGGGCTATCTTTAACTCCTTGACTTGAGAAATCCCTTCATGAATAATTCTAAGTTTATCCCACACTTGTTTTGCTGTGGTATAGCTTGATACTTTATTCAATTCGGTGGGAGTTAGAGCACAATGCAATGTATTAATTGCCTTAAAATTGGTTTGGACCTTTTCAATTTCAGCCTTGGTCCTTTCAGACTTTGGCTTATGGATCATCTCGTTGGTCACCACATTTAAAGTTGAAGGAATGAATGGTCTATCAGTTATGACATCCCACATCTCATAATCAATTGCTTTAATATATACTGACATCTTAGTACTCCAATAAGGATAGTTAGAGCCATCAAATAGAGGTGGTCTGTTTATTGATTGTCCCTTAGCAACTACTGATTTTTGTAGAGCCATTTGGATCTTCCCAAGGGTGTTAGACCTTAATAACAGAGGTCAGGCTCTGATACCACTTGTTGGTCTCAAGTAAATGTGCTAGAGGGGTGTGAATAGCACAATTTAGTTCTTTCAAAAATTGGCCTTAAGTGGGAACAAATGCAAGTGAAAAGATGGAATGAAAATAAGAACAAAAACAGAGTAGCCAACACAGCATAATTTAAAGTGGTTCAGTCCAAGACCTACATCCACTACCTTAATTGTTCAGTCAAGGATTTTCCAAACAAATCTACTATGAACAGTGAAATTCATAAGCTTTCACCAAGCTTTTACAATGGCTTTTACCAGGCTCAGCCAAAACTTTTCATAATAGTTTTTACCGGGATTAACTAAAACCCAGCACCTAACTTTTCAAGGCTAAGTTAGAACCTATACTCAATCAAGTAATTCTAGCTTGAATCAATCCCTTAGAGTGACTCGCTCACTCTAAGAATACAAAGAGAGAAGTGAAAAGAGTGTACCTATGATCACAAGGTTGATCTAAGTGGTACAAAGTGAAGTGCAGATCATGATTACAAAGATAAGAGTTGAGTGCAGTAAATGAGTAGAGAATATTTTCTAGTTTTTAAGCTCTTTAGTATTCTTGGAAGCCTTGATTGCATTTCTAGCCAATGGAAGTCCCTTTTACACTTGGCAAATCAACTTCGAAGTGAGTTAGACAGTTTTTGACCATTGGAAACAGTTTTGTTTCAATTCTGGCTGTTAATCTGTCTTCTAGTGCACAATTCAAATTCTCTGGCAAAATGCTTTTAGTCAACTAACTTATGTCTTAGTCGACTACGTTGTCTATGTTTTCTGTTTCCAGTTTCTGGTAGTGAGCACTTAGTCGACTAACTTATTTCTTGGTTGACTAAGTCGGTTCTGTCTTGGAATCTAGATTTTTGGCAGTAGCTTCTTAGTCGACTAACTTATTCCTCAGTCGACTAAGTCTTTTCTGTCTCTTAATACTCTTAAGCTTGCCAACTTCTGATTTAAATTTTAGCTAACCCTTCATTAATTGACTAAGGGGCTTCTATCTTGTTGATCAATTGTGACTTCCTTATTCTTATGCTCTTTGATATGTGCAGTTGATTAATTAATTATTTGCATACAATTTTTTGTCTTGCACACTCAAGTAGAGATATTAGACACAAATGAATGGGAATGTTTTATTATCATCAAAAACTAATGGAGCTAACACTTGATTGGAGCTTTAGCTGTTGAAATGTATTTTGCTTCGGTAATGGATTAAGCAACAAGAGATTGCTTGTGAAAGTTCCAAGAGAAAACTCCATTTCCAAGCAAGAAAACAAACTTGAATGTGTTTTTAAAGTCATCAACATTGCTTACCCAATCACTATTAGAATATCCAATGAGATTGACATTTGATTTGATAATAAAGATTGGAAGGCTTTTGCATAAATCTTGACATCAGATTAACATAAAACGTAATATTTGGTTGAGAAGTGCAAATATAAAGTAAGCACCCAATCATGCTTCTATAAATTGAAGGTTCTTTAAGCTTACTTCTTTTCCTGTTGGAGTATTTTTCATCGACAGGGAGATGTTGTTAATTTCTCAAGCAAGTGGACGTATAGTGAACAAGTAATACAATAATGAAGTAGAGTATCGTTCCCATAGAGAATTGTTTTAATTCTTATTGTTAAGTACTAAAATTAATACAAATTAATTTTATCCAAACAATTAAAACTAATACTAAAGCTATAACTAAAACTAATAAACTAAAAATAAAACTAATCTAAAATTTATTAGCAAAATTTGTTTTAAGAATTTAATTAACTATTAGATCTAAGATCATAATATCCCTCAATACTTCATCTTAATCTTGTCTCTTTCTTTTGACTTAGTTTAATGGATTAAGTTGTTAATCTAAAGTCCTAAACTATTTACAAGTTTCTGTCAAGCTTTTTTATAAAAATATCTCTCCCAATTAAATTGAAGAAAGATTCATTAAGTTCGTGCTTTAATTTTGGCTACGTAAGGCTTATAGATGTATGTCTTACATATACACAAATCAAACCACCTAATCAACTAAATGCATTCGATCATACACTATTTTATCAAGGTCGACCTAAATCTCCTTTGTCCAGGTTTAACTTAGTTTTCCAATTTAATCTAATTGGTGGCCAGGTAATTGACTAAAACCTTTAGCTACCAAAGGTGCTTTGTTTTTGTTAACACTACCATCAAGATTAAGCTTCCTTTTGAATACCAATTTGACCCTAATCACATGACGATTGAAAGGTCTATCTACCAAACTCTAAGTCTTGTTCTTATTTATCATTGCCAATTCTGCTTGGATTGCTTTATACCACTCAAGAATTTAGAAGCTTCAATAAAGTTGCAAGGTTCATTAATGGCAGCAAGACTTCTACGGTAAACATCATAGATAGATCGCGTGCCTCTGACAGGTTCATTATCAATGTTATCATCAAAATCTACATCATCGGTGTCTAACTCATCTGTTGGCAAATTAACATTTGCAATAATGGGAGCTAAAACATTTTTTGTGACAGTAAATTGCATATTCCAATTCCAACTAGAATTTTCATCAAAGGTAACATTTCTACTGACAATAACTTTATCAATTTTGGGTAAATAAATGCCATAAGCCTTAAATTGATTACTATACCTAATAAAAGTACCTCTGATAGCTTTTTATTGTAGCTTGTCACATTGAGCTTTAGGCACATGTAAGTAACATAGGCAACCAATTATTTTGACATGATCCACATTTGGTTTATAACCATGCCAAGCTTCAAATGGTGTTTTGTTCATCAAAGCATGAGTGGGAAGCAAATTAAACAAATACACAACTGTGTTTGCAGCTACTGCCCAAAATTTTTGGGTAAATTTTTCTCGAAAAGTAAACACTTAGAGATTTCAACTATAGTCCTATTTTTTCTCCCATTTAAACTATTCCATTGAGCCGTCTATGATGTAGTCAACTGATAAAAGATTCATGTTTTTTTGAGATATCAATGAAGTCCCTAGAGGTATATTGACCTCTATTATCAGACCTCAAGGTTTTGATTTTACAACCAATTTGAAGCCCAACTTTAGCTTTGAAAGTGAGAAAAAATTCAAACACTTGAGATTTTTCCTTCATGAAGTATATCCAACAGAACCTGGACATGTCGTCAATAAAGATTAAATAGTATTTGCTACTAGACAAAGATTCAACACTCGCAGGGCTATCAACATCTAAATGAATCAATTCAATCTCGATCTTTGGTTGCCTTCGATTACTTCTCGTGTCTATTATTAGAGAGCTTTTTTCTTTTCTCTCAAAAACTATTGTTTATTCACTCTCCAAGCCTCCCTTATTCAGTTGCTGAAAATCACATATTTATAGCCTCCAAAAAGCCTTTAAAATTCAATTCCCAAATAGTTGAATCCTATTAAAACATGTTAGAGCGCCATGGCCTTGGTTCTTGAGCATCGTGACGCTCAACACTTGGATTTTTTTTTCAATAATTTCCAATTAGTTTCGTGGCTTTCCTCCATGGGTGCCATGGTGCTGAGCTCTCGCAAATTTGTATGGGAGCAATGCTACTTCCCTTGGGCACTATGGCCTTGAGTCTTGCAAGGTCGCAGCATTACTCCTTGTGCTGCCTTTGTGCAGATAGCTACAGTACCTCATCTTGCAACACAATTTTCTTCTACCTCAAGGTGGATTTTGTTAAAACGATAAACATGAAAGCTGTAGGCCTGCCTTTTAGATTTCCTATGGTCCAAGAATCACATTGATTGAATATCTGTAGCTCAAGTTAAGTTTGAATTACCATAATATATTCAGTGAACATCTGCAATTAGTCTCCATTGCGTAGTTCATCACCATTTAACTTTGTGCATTTGCAAACATACAAACATAAGGAGTAAATCAACATTGGCTTAAAATAGGACTTTCAAGATGAAAATAAACTAGAATTACTTGAATTAAACCAAGTTAACATGTTTTAAACTAATCAACTAAAAACATAAAAACTGTTTAAAGTCAACTTAAAACACAAGGACTTACTACATTGACATCTCAAAATGTGGCTAAATAACTCTATATAATAAAGTTATCACACCCCTAAACTTAATATTGTGCTAGTCCTCGAGCAAAATAAAAAAAAAAAAAACTAAGAAGGCATAGTTGAAAACATCAAGCAAGGAGATTGCATGTGAGATCTCGACCTCTATAGGCTTGTAACTAGGCATAGACGCAATAACACGGGCTAGGGGTAGTTTCATCATTTCCTTAGTAAGCCCCTAAAAGTAAGTTTTTAAACAATATTATGGCCGAAGTAGGCCTAAGGCAAAAATGAATGATGAAATACTAGTAAAATAGTGAAGAAAATAAAAGTAATGATAATTTCGAGGTAGGGGCAAAATGGTTATTTTTCACATTGGGTCAAAATTTTTAAGTTTTGCGAACCCGAGCATTTCTATACCATTATGGACTTGTTTCAGTATTAAAATAGTAGAAAGATTGCATAAAGGGTTGAAGGAGAACAAGTTAACTTGCTAAGGGCATTTTCGTAAATTCAAGTGGAATGGATAAGCTTGAGCTATAAATATCTTTTTCTTTCAGCAGCTTCTTCATTCTCCAGCAGCTTCTTCTTCTTCTTCTTCCTTCCATCTCACGTTGCTTTCCTCCTCCATAGAAGCTTGATATGAAGCCTCCATAACTTTCTCTTTCTAGCTCCAATTTTCATGCTTTTGTCTACCCTTTCATAGAACCTTTGTGCTCTTTCACTCTCTCACTTAAAACCCTTGAAAAATCCTAATTCCATACTTTCTCTCACTTGCTTGTTGTTCAGAGAGAGAAAGAGAGAACTCCCATAATAGCTTGGAAAATATTTGGAAAGAATTTCAAAGTTACAAAGCTATCAAGGTGAGTAGTAAATTGGAGTTGAGTTTTAAGTGTTGAGAATGTCTAGTAATTAGATCTGTGAGAGTTTATTTGTTGGGAGTGTTATTCATTTAAGTGTGATTAGAGTATTGCAAACAATAGCCATTTAATGGTAGTTGGAAACTAGTTAAGAATGACTAGTAGAACCCAATTTAGAAAATAGCTTTGGAATAGTATTAATGCCAAGTTGGGTTAATGGTGATGTTGTTGTGCATGATAGGTCCCAACAAAGTCCCACAGCCTCAATTGGACCATTAGGGAAGTTAGAGTCGGCTATAGGCTCAACAAAATACCTGTTAGTGAACTTGCATTTCAAAATTGTCTTGGAAATGTGAATTTGTTTACACAAAACATTTGAACGATTTTATCCAACTTTTCTAAAAAACGAGTGCTTTGGGAACGAGCCCTTGATAAATTGTCTCTATGTTGTGACATGTGGCTATTATGGATTCATGCACTATTACATTTTGTTGATATATATATATATACGAATATATGTTGTGTGATGATATTGACCCGGCTATGTGAGAGTGGGAATGCGCATAAGCTAATGCTGACCTGGCTATGTGCGAGTAGGGAGTGCGCATAAGCCTATGCTGACCCAGCTATGTGGGAGTAGGGAGTGCACATGAGCTGATGATGATGGGATGATGTGCATGGTGATGGATACATATATATATATATATACATATATAGATATGTGTTTTATAGAAAGTTCATGGGTATGGTATATGATTTTGCACATGTGAACCTTGCATGTTGAACTTTGGGAATTATTATGCATTCCATGTTGATTTTGTCATTTTAACATAATGGCATTTTCTTGAAAGAAAGGAATTTTTTTTTTTTGCAGCTCTGTTTCTCGCTGCAGCGAGAAACTCTCGGGTTTGGAGGGTAGTGTAGGCCGAAATCTCTCTGCAATGAGAAAATTACTGTAGCTTATCGCTGCAACGAGATTCATTCTCTCTGCAGCGAGAAACTTTCTTTTTCATGGCAGAAATTTTACTTCAACGAAAAACTTTCTGTTTTGCTCCTTATTTTGTTCGATTGCTGTCCTATTTTCCACTTCTTTGGTACCATAGTTCAGCATGGACTTCTAACATTAAGGAATTAATTAGTTAAGTTTGAAATGAAGAGGTTTGGTGAGAAACCCTCGTTCGGCTAACAACTTGAATCCAAACTTCGTCGCAGCGAAAATTCATTCTCGTTGCAGTGTGCCTTTCTGCTGCAGCGAGGACCCATCGTTTACTTGACTTAATTTGCATAAAGGCTATTAAGGCTTTCACTTTTCAAATCATTTGTTGGGCATGGACCCTTTTTATCAAGGGATATACTCATTTGGGGTTTACAATAGGGATTTTGATAAGAGCCAAACTAATTGCATTGTTTTAAAGATAAATGCATCATGATTTCTTTAAATTTTCCTTGTTGTTGCTTCTTCCCTTCCTTGCTCACTCACTGGGTTTATACTCACCGTTTTCAACTTCATGTTTTCAGATCAAGAGGCAGCTGGTAACTAGGTCAAGGTGTCTTCGTATATTCGACCCTTGGTAAGTGTCTCGGTATTCAATAGTTGTACATTCGTCTGAGTTTCTCCAATGGAAGTCGAGTACTTTTTTGTTGTGTATAGACAAACTCCATGTAAATTATTAAGACATATGTTTAGACAATACATGTATTTTTTATTGGTAATACCATTACGAGTTGGCAATGCTTAGCATTATTTTGGTTCAAAATTATGAAATGTGACTTTAGTAATTTCGATGGAATAATGAGTAGGATAATATAGATAGGCTTGCTTGGGCTTAGTGGGCTATGTCCATTGGGCCCTTACGTCGGTCATGGCTCGAGATTTGGGTCGTGATAGACTTGGTATCAAAGCCCTAGGTTGTTTAGGTCTTAGGACTTTTTTTTGTTGGTTCAGGGGAGTGTCGGGTCTTTATGTGAAAGTTTTAGTTGTAAAGTGTGAACTGCGGCACATTTTACAACTGAGAGACCGCGTAGATTCCCTATCTTAGAAACCACCTTTTACCTTAAGTATGATTATAAATGTATTTAATAACAGGTGTTTGCTCTTGTCTAGGTAAGAATGTCGCCTAAGACACGAGCCACCTCAAGACGGATGGGGGAGCAAGATGTTCCTGATGAGTTGACAGATAGGCCACGGGCATCCACCCTTAGGGGCTAAGGTACACGTGGCAGGGCCACTAGATCGGTGAGGGAAGACAAGCTTGTGAGTAGGTGAGAGGAAGAACAGTCTTCGGGTGATGTAGATAGACAACCAACCGGGGGTATTACCATTAAGGATTTGGCAGCAGGCCTACAAGGAGTCAACCGGGTTGTAGAGATGATGGTGACCCGTATAGATGATATATAGAGGATAGTGGAGGGGAGACTACAGTACAAGAATCCCCTAGCTCCCAAGGACAAGTCGATCACCAACATCATGAGGTCGAGAGGGGACATCTAGAGATTTCTCTTCTTGATTTTCTCAAGCTTAAGCCTCCGTCATTTTCAAAGTCTAATGCATCGAAAAAGCCCAAGATTTTCTTAGATAAGTTGGAGAAAATTTGTAAAGCTTTGGGATGTTCTAGTGTCCGATCAGTCGAGCTAGTTGCCTTCCTACTAGAGAACGTGGCGCAAGAGTGGTATAGCTCTTTATGTAGAGGCAGACCAACGAATGCAACACCGTTGACTTGGAGTGAGTTCAGTATAGCTTTCTTATATCAATTTTTACCACTCAGTGTACGTAATGCCAGAGCCAGGGAGTTTGAGGCTTTAGTATAGACGTCGAATATGACGGTGTCAGAATACGACATCAAATTCACGCAGCTGGCTTAGTATGCACCTTATCTAGTGTCCATTGAGGAGATGAAAATTTAGAGGTTTGTGGATGGCCTAGTGGAGCCATTGTTTAGGGCTGTGGCATCCCGAGATTTCAATACTTACTCCGCAGCAGTGGATTATGCTCAACGGATTGAGATGAGGACCAGTGAGAGTAGGGCTGCGAGAGATAAAGCAAAAAGGGCCAAGACAGAAGGTTATCAAGGTCGCAGAGATTTCAGCAGTGGGATGTCATCTTTTAGCTATCATGGTCCACAAAGGGACTCACGATTAACACAACAGGGGAGTGACAAGCCTGGTGCTAGTATTGGGGTGGGACAGAGAACCTTTAGTGCTAAGAGGCAGCAAGATTCGAGGTAGGGAAGTCAACTTATTCATCGTTGCGATACTTGTGGGGGATGGCATAGAGGAGAATGCCTTTTTGTTGTGAGTGTTTGTTTCTCATGCGATCAACTTGGACATATTAAGAGGAATTACCCGATGACTCATCAATCGCTAGGTTTTACTCTCGATTCTACCCAGCCAGCTTCATCTACTCAATCAATCGTCCCCTCATCTAATCGGGAGGCTAGTGGATCAAGAGGTAGAGGTGTTGGTACTTCCTCTCAGGGTAGGCCTTCTAGGTCTGAATGCTAGAGTTCCATCGGTAAAGGTCAAGCAAGGTTGTTTGCTTTAACACCGCAAGAGGCCCAAACATCCAACGTAGTGGTATAAAGTATTCTCTCAATTTGTAATATGAATGCTCGAGCCTTATTTGATCCTGGTGCCACCCACTATTTTATCTCTCCATCTTTTGCATCTCGTTTGGATAAAGATCGTGCTAGGAGAGAAGAACAATTAGTAGTGTCTATTCCTTTAAATGAGGTATTTGTAGCTGAATGGGAATATGAGTCCTGTGTAGTTCTAGTCAAGGACAAAGACACTTCGGTGAATCTAATGGTGTTAGACACCTTAGACTTTGACATGATTTTGGGGATGGATTGGCTATCACCCTACCATGCCAGTGTGCACTGCTATCACAAATTAGTTAGATTCGATTTTCCTAGTGAACCATCATTTAGTATTCATGGGGACAAGAGTAATGCTCCAACTAATTTGATATCGGTTATGGCTACCAAAAGGTTATTAAGACAGGGTTGTTCAGGTTACTTGGCTGTGGTAAGGGATACTCAGTCGAACATTAGAGATATAGGCCAAGTGTCGGTGGTGAATGAGTTCATGGATGTGTTTTCCGATGAACTATCAAGTTTGCCTCCCGAACAGGAGATTGAATTTTGCATAGATTTGATTCTCGACACTAGACCTATATCCATACCCCTATATAGAATGGCACTTGTGAAACTTAAGGAGCTTAAGGATCAGTTATAAGATTTGTTGGATAAAGGCTTCATCCATCCTAGTGTCTCACCATAGGGAGCACCGATGTTATTTGTGAATAAGAAAGATGGGTCGCTTAGACTGTGCATTAACTATCGACAGTTGAATAAAGTGACAGTGAAGAATAAGTATCCCTTTCCAAGAATAAATGATTTAGTTGATCAACTACAATGAGTGTAATGTTTCTCTAAGATAGATCTACGATCTGGACACCATCAGTTGAGGATCCGGAATGAAGATATACCCGAGTTTGCATTTCGAACAAGATATAGGTACTATGAGTTCTTGCCGATGTCATTTGGGCTTACGAATGCTCCTACGGCCTTTATGGATTTGATGAACCAAGTGTTCAAGCCCTATTTGGACAAGTTTGTGGTGGTGTTTATTGATGACATCTTGATCTACTCGAAGAGCCGAGAGGAGCATGAGTAGCATCTTAAGATAGTGCTCCAAACTTTGAGAGAACATCGATTATATGCCAAGTTCTCCAAGTTTAAGTTTTGGCTTGAAAGAGTTACATTTTTAGGACATGTGGTATCCAATGATGGGGTACAAGTTGACCTAAAGAAAGTTAAGGCAGTGGAGAAGTGGCCAAGGCTGACCTCAGTTACAGAGATTAGAAGCTTTTTGGGTTTGGTTGGCTATTATCGTTGTTTTGTGAATGACTTCTTTAAAATAGTCACCCCTCTGACTAAGTTGACACATAAGGATATAAAGTTTGAGTGGTCGATGCTTGTGAGAATAGCTTTGAGAAGCTTAAGGCATGTCTCACCACAACTCCAGTATTAAGCCTACCACAAGGCACTAGGGGTTATACGGTATTCTGTGATGCATCGCGGGTTGGTTTAGGGTGTGTATTAATGAAACATGGGAAGGTGATCGCGTATGCATCAAGGTAACTTAAAATGCATGAGCAGAATTACCCCGTACACGATTTGGAGATGGCAGCAATCATGTTCGCCTTAAAGATTTGGAGACTTTATTTGTATGGTGATACTTGTGAGATATATGCAGACCATAAAAGCTTGAAGTATATATTTCAGTAGAGGGATCTTAACTTGCGGCAATGTAGGTGGATGGAGTTGCTAAAGGATTATGATTGTACTTTTCTTTACCATCCCGGTAAGGCAAATGTAGTGACGGATGCCTTGAGTCAAAAATCTATGGGAAGCCTGGCACATATCTCCGTAGATAGGAGATCCTTGATTAGGGAGATGCATAGCTTGGGAGACATGGGTGTGCATTTGGAAGTTTCGAAGGCAAATGCATTGCTAGCACATTTTAGAGTGAGGCCTATCTTAATGGATCGGATTAAAGAAGCTCAAAGTAAATATGAGTTCGTAACTAAGACCTTAGTGGATCCTTAGGGAAAGAAAGGAAAAAATGTTTACCAAAGGCACAAATGGAGTGTTGATGTATGGGACTAGACTTTATGTGCCCGATAGTGATGGATTGAGGAACAAAATATTAGAAGAGGCACACATTGCAACCTATGTAGTACATTCAGGGACTACGAAGATGTATCAAGATTTGAAAGAGGTATATTGGTGGGAAGGACTCAAGAAAGATGTAGCTGAATTTGTCTCCAAGTGCTTGGTTTGTCAGCAGGTTAAGGCTAAGCATCAAAGACCTGTAGGGCTATTACAGCCATTACTAGTGCTTGAATGGAAGTGGGAGCATATTGCAATGGATTTCATAACAGGTTTGCCTCGAACTAGTGGGGGATATGACTCGATTTGGATCATAGTGGACTGGTTAATGAAATCAGCCCATTTTTTTCCGATTAAGACTACTTATGGTGCTGCCTAGTATGCTTGAAGTTATGTGGAAGAGATAGTGCTACTGCATGGTATACCCATTTCTATAGTATCTGACAGAGGAGCTTAGTTTACTACTAGGTTTTGGGGAAAGTTACAAGAAGCGTTAGGCACTAAGTTGGACTTCAGCACAACTTTCCACCCTTAAATTGATGGACAATCTGAACGGGTGATACAAACATTAGAAGATATGTTGAGGGCCCATGTAATAGACCTTGGGGTTAGGTGGGATCAATATGTACCTTTAGTGGAGTTTGCCTACAACAACAACTTCCAATCTAGCATCCAAATGGCACAATTTGAAGCATTATATGGACGGAGATGTAGCTCACCCATTTGATGGCTAGAGGTGGGAGAAAGGAAACTTTTAGGGCCTGAGTTGGTGCAAGACGCCACCGAGAAGATACATATGATTCGATGAGGATGTTATCAGCTCAAAGTAAACAGAAATCATATGCTGATAACAGATAGAGAGACTTGGAGTTTCAAGTAGGAGATCATGTATTCTTGAAGGTCTCACCAACGAAAGGAGTAATGAGGTTCAGCAAGAAAGGAAAGTTGAGCCCTAGGTATATTGGACCCTTCGAGATCTTAGAAAAGGTTGGAGCAATGGCTTATCGTTTGGCATTACCACCAGACCTCTCAAATATTCACCCTGTATTTCATGTGTCAATGCTTAGGAAGTATAATCCGGATCCATCTCACGTAATGCGGTATGAAACCATCCAGTTGAAAGATGATTTGACTTATGAGGAGCAACCAGTAGCCATCCTTCATCAGCAAGTCAAAAAGCTCCGTTCAAAGGAAGTAGCATCAGTGAAAGTGTTGTGGCGAAACCACACCAGTGAAGAGGTAACGTGGGAAGCTGATGAGGAAATGCGAGCAAAGTATCCCCATCTTTTTGATGAATAGAGGTAAGTTACCTAATAGTTGAATTTAAATTCGAGGATCGAATTTCTTTAAGTGGGGGAGAATGTGAGACCTCAACCTCTATAGGCTCGTAACTAGGCATAGACGCAATAACATTGGCCAAGGGCAGTTTTGTCATTTCCTTAGTAAGCCCCTAAAAATAAATTTTTAAACAATACTATGGCCTAAGTAGGCCTAAGGCATAAATGAATGATGAAATACTGATAAAATGGCGAAGAAAATAAAAATAATGATGATTCTCGAGGTAGGGGCAAAATGGTCATTTTTCACCTCAAGTCAAAATTTTTAAGTTTTGTTAACCTGAGCATTTCTAAACCATTATGGACTTGTTTCAGTATTAAAATAGTAGAAAGATTGCATAAAAGGGTTGATGGAGAACAAGTTAACTTGCTAAGGGCATTTTTGAAAATTCAAGTGGAATAGATAAGCTTGAGCTATAAATATCTTTTTCTTTCAGTAGCTTCTTCTCCTTCTTCTTCCTTCCATCTCACGTTGCTTTCCTCCTCCATAGAAGCTTGATATGAAGCCTCCATAACTTTCTCTCTCTAGCTCCAATTTTCATGCTTTTGTCCACCTTTTCATAAAACCTTTGTCCTCTTTCACTCTCTCACTTTAAAACCCTTGCAAAATCCTACTTCCATACTTTCTCTCACTAGCTAGGTGTTTAGAGAGAGAAAGAGAGAACTCCCATAATAGCTTGGAAAATTTTTGGAAAGAATTTCAAAGTTACAAAGCTATCAAGGTGAGTAGTAAATTGAAGTTGAGTTTTAAGTGTTGAGAATGTCTAGTAATTAGATTTGTAAGAGTTTATTTGTTGGGAGTGTTATTCATTTAAGTGTGATTAGAGTATTGCAAACAATAACCATTTAATGGTAGTTGGAAACTAGTTAAGAATGACTAGTATAACCCAATTTAGAAAATAGCTTTGGAATAGTATTAATGCCAAGTTGGGTTAATGATGATGTTGTTGTTCATGATAGGTCCCAACAAAGTCCCACAGCCTCAATTGGACCATTAGGGAAGTTAGAGTTGGCTAAAGGCTCAACAAAGTACCGGTGAGTGAACTTGCATTTCAAAATTGTCTTGGGAATATGAATGTGTTTTACACAAAACATTTGAACGATTTTATCCAACTTTTCTAAAAAATGAGTGCCTTGGGAACAAGCCCTTGATAAATTGTCTCTATGTTGTGACATATGGCTATTATGAATTCATGCACTACTACATTTTGTTGATATATATATACACAAATATATGTTGTGTGATGATATTGACCCGGTTATGTGTGAATGGGAGTGCACATAAGCCGATGCTGACCCGGCTATGTGCGAGTAGGGAGTGCACATAAGCCGATGCTGACCCAGCTATGTGCGAGTAGGGAGTGCACATGAGCTGATGATGATAGGATGATGTGCATGGTGATGGATACATATATATATATATATATATATATACATATATATATACATATATAGATATGTGTGTTATAGAAAGTTCATGGTTATGGTATATGGTTTTGCACATGTGAACCTTGCATGTTGAACTTTGGGAATTATTATGCGTTCCATGTTGATTTTGTCATTTTAGAAAAATGGCATTTTCTTGAAAGTAGGGAAATTTTTTTTTTTGCAGCAAGAAACTCTCGGGTTTGGAGGGGTAGTGCTGGTTGAAATCTCGCTGCAGCGAGAAACTTTCTGTTTTATGGCAAAAATTTTGCTACAGCGAAATACTTTCTGTTTTGCTCCTTATTTTGTTCGGTTGCTGTCCTATTTTCCACTTCTTAGGTACCATAGTTGAGCATAGACTTCTAACATTAAGGAATTAATTAGTTAAGTTTGAAATGATGTGGTTTGGTGAGAAACCCTCGGCCAATTGAGAAACCCTCGTTCGGCTAACAACTTGAATCCAAACTTCGCTGCAGCGAAAATTCATTCTTCGTTGCAGCGTGCCTTTTCGCTGCAGCGAGGACCCATAGTTTACTTGACTTAATTTGCATAAAGGCTATTAAGGTTTTCACTCTTCAAATCATTTGTTGGGCATGGACCCTTTTTATCAAGTGATTTACTCATTTGGGGTTTACATGAGGGGTTTTGATAAGAGCCAAATTAAATTGCATTGTTTTAAAGATAAATTCATCATGATTTCTTTAAATTTTCCTTGTTCACTCACTGGGTTTATGCTCACCGTTTTCAACTTCATGTTTTCAGATCAAGAGGAAGCTGGTAACTAGGTCGAGGTGTCTTCGTATATTCGACCCTTGGTATGTGTCTCGGCATTCAATAGCTGTACATTCATCTGAGTTTCTCCGCTGGAAGTTGAGTCTTTTTTGTTGTGTATAGACAAACTCCATGTAAATTATTAAGACGTATGTTTAGACAATACATGTATCTTTGATTGGTAATACCACTACGAGTTGGCAATGCTTAGCATTATTTTTGTTCCAAATTATGAAATTTGACTTTAGTAATTTCGATGGAATAATGAGTAGGCTAATATAGAGAGGCTTGCTTGGGCTTAGTGGGCTATGTCCATTGGGCCCTTACGCCGATCATGGCCTGAGATTTGGGTCGTGACATTGCACCAACTCATTAATCACCTTTAATTTCCTCATAAATTGTCTTGTTTTCTCGACTCATAGCAAAGCATCTATATTGTGTCAGTTTACATTTGATTCCAACACAATTTAATGTTCGAATGAATTTTCCATGTGTGTGTGAAATCTCTTATAAAGAGTATCATGCACTTCAAATAAGATTATGCTCGTACAGATTTAAAACTAGCTCAAAATTTCATAAGTTTGCTTTTCACCTATTTCTCCACTAATTTAGGATAACATTTAATAATGGATTGTTAGGACTTTATTCAGCTTGTAATATAAGGCTAGGGTAAGAGTAGGATATAGTATATAATGAGACTTAAATTACCTTAAGCATATAATTATTCTAAGACCTATGTAGTTTTACTTCTCTTCACCTAGTATATCTTTTTCCTTCCCTTCACTTTTCATTTATCAAGCATTTATTCTCAAATCAACACCCCCAAACTTGTTTCTTTCAGTGATAAAAGGATGAATGCTTTGCATTGAATTTCAAATTTTTCTCCTTTTCATCTTTTCCATCTTTTCATCAAATAATTCAACATATTTTTCTAAAAAAAATTGTACATGCTTAGGAGTGAGGGTTATAGAATTAGAAAATTATTTACAAGCTAGGCTACTTATATAGGTGACAAAGTGAATGGATAAAAATTTTTAGCTCAAAATGGATATACTAAGGATAAAATTTAATTGGGTTGGCTTGAGAGGTTCAATCGATCCGAGGATGGCCTAAGTCATTTTTCTAACTAAGTGTAGCCTATAATTTTGCCTCAAGATAGATCAAACAAACTCTAAATTTCCAAACATAGTCGAAAAATTTGCATTCACATAATCATTTTCTAAATGTACACAATGACTCAATATAAGAGATAATGTACTCAATTGTGGAATTTTCATCCTAAAATAATGCTACACATCAGAATTCAACATATTACTTCAACTATATTCATGTTTTACTAAAAGTGACAAGAATAACAAGACAACTAGGTTTCATCATTGGATAAGTAAATCAATTTCATGGTGCAATACTGTTGTTGAATTTTCACACAAGTTAATGCTATCGCAAACAAATATTATAGTTGAAGTAGAGTATTGTTCTCATAAAGATTTGTTTCTAAACAAATTAATCTTATTTAAACAATTCAAAATTGCAAAACTAATCAAAACAAAATTAAAATAAACACTAAATTAATCAATAGAAACTAAATATGTTGAGAAAAGTAGTAGATTAAAGACCTAGGATTATGGGTTCATTTAACACTTCATCTGATACCAGCTTCTCTTGTTTTTTATTTTTCCTAGATGGTTTTACTAACCTAAAATCCGAGGCTATAGACAAGTCTCCTTAGAAATGCTTGCACAAATACCTAACTTAATTAGTTCACTATATGTAAAGCCCGACCTTATAAAATACTTGTCATGACATACATGTGATGGATAGCATGTTTGCATGCTAGGAGAGTCCCGAAAAATTTACAAAAGTTGGTATTATACCTAGAGGTACAACAAAGTTGATTTAAGCCTCGAACTGGATCAAATAGAGATTTTAAGGTGAAATTGAAAATTTTACAGTCCAGGAATGGTTTAAAATGGTGATTTGGGGATCGAGGATCAATTTGGAGTTAAACCGAAAATTTTACTATCTAAGGGTAAAATGGTAATTTTTCCACTCGAGGACAAAATGGAAAATTTTTGAAAGATTTTGATCACATTTGACTTATTGGAGTACGATTTGAGGTTGAGAAGTGAAAAATTATAATCCCGGTATTTTTTGGAGCATAGGTGTAAAATGGTAATTTTGCCACCCTAGTGGCAAAATTGTAATTTTACACCACCAACACTTGTCATGCTCATAGAATTCATCCATTGACTTTTTATGCTATGGATAAGTGAGAAAATATATGTGGTGGAGATAAAAAGTTTAAATTTTTAAAGTTTTAAAAATGGACTAATAATAAAATGACACTTGTCAAGCTTAGAATATTTTATTATTTTCTTTAAAAACCAGCCTATAAACCTCTCACTTCTCTCAAAATATTCGGCCAAGCAAGGAAAAGAGGGAAACAAAGAAAGAACAAACCCTAGGTGGAGAATTTCAAGAGAAAAAGTGAGGAAAATCAAGGAAAACAAGTGAAAAAGGTAGGATTCCTCAATTTAAACTTGAAATCTATTTTCCTTAAGCATTTCTCCTTATTTTTCATGGTTAAATTTCATTTTTTTATGGTGAATTCATGGCTAGCCGAATAGGTATGGAGAGAGAATGATGTTGGATTGATTTGATTTCAAGTTATGTTAGTGTTTTTAGTTAGTTTACTTTGTTTAGAAGTAAAACAACAAGAAAAGAATTCATTTTCCCCATCACCCATCAATGGCCGAAATTACCTTGTATTGAGTGAGGATGAAATTGATTTTTTTTATTTTAAGAGAATTGGTTAGAAAATGATGAATTATGGTGTGAAAAAGTAGTAGGAAAAATCACGATGTTAATACACCATTATTGACCGAAAATTCTAAGAAGAAAAGTGAAGATGGTTTTGCCAAATTTTAGGTTATTTGACTTGTGTTTGGTGAATTAAGGTATTGGAAAATAAATGGAGCAATTTAGAGCTAAATTGGACATGTTGGCCAATTAATCGGGTGATAAGACGAATTAGGCCAATACCGGGTTTAGATGGTTACCCGTGCATTTTGCATTCCATATCATGCATTAGTAGTCTAAATTAGTTTAATTTCGATTTAGTACCAATGTAGTAAGTTTCTCGATTATGTACTATGTCAAGGTGGTGAGTCCTCCGATAACGGCAAGAAAATTGCATCCGAGGACCAGTAGTCAGAGTACTTCGAAAATCCACACTCTAGACATTGTGAATAACCTTATCATCATCTTGATTATCTGAAGTGAATTTTAATTCGTTTTTGTGATTTTATGGAAAATGAGTTTAAATGGTAAATCTTTATGTTTTAAAAGCAAAATATGATTAAATGAAATGATTTTATAAAATTGTTTTAAAATTGAATGATGGTTTGAAAATAGAGTAATTGGATACTGTTTTTGTGTGTTGTAAATTCATGATTCTAATTGATTGGCTTATGGAAATATTGGTATGAATGATGGATTTGGTAAATGTGCTGAAAATGTATGAACTGTTGTTTTGCCTTGACATGCTGTGTTGTAAAATAATTGCCACATCATGTTGTTGAAATTTTATTGATTTGGTGGATATCAATTAGCTTACTGCAGCGGGCGAGTTTTCGTGGACCAGCCTATTAGAGAGGCACCGTAAACCCCGTTATATCTTACCTTAGTATGAGAGGCGCGGGTGGATAACTCCTGAGGTTAACACTTTAGAGTTCACTTTGTGCAAAACCACCACGTGATGGTGAACTCGACCAATGCCAAGGAACGGCTATATTTTCAAAATAAAAACATGATTTATGTGTATATAATTTTTTAACAGCCTTGGAGGACTCAGTTGAGATAGCCTTAGGCCAAGGTATCCCTGATAATTGAGTATGGTAATGATTTTTTGGCACGAGCCAAGCTTTTCAGGAAATCATAATCCTCAATGATTATTTTATCTCATAAAAATGAGTTTGAAAGGCTATGAATTATTTTATGCTAATCTATTTTATCTGTCTCCATTTACTCAACTTTAGATATTTTAGATGATATTTGTTTAGTCACTGAGATTATATAATCTCACCACCCTCACTTCCACCCATTTCAAGTTCAGGATAGTCTATAGATAGCACATTTCTTCGAGGACTAGCATTGGATTTGCATCTTCCAAACTGTAGGTTCACAGTCTTTCATACTTTTGGTTATTCGAGGGGCCACTTGTTATTGTAAATTAAATTAAATACTCTGGTTTACTGTATTATAGTATATATGAATTTATTTTGCTTTTACGTTGTTAAAATTTTTTACGCAGTGTTCTAAAAATATTGTTTTATGAGAAAATTGAATATTTTATTCAATATTTTTATTTTATTCTAATAGTCATAATTTCATTTTAAATAAATATTTTAGACATCCAAATTTATTTTTGACTATGAAATATGTGTTTTGCACCCGTATACTACATTATTAGCTAGTTTTGAAATTTTATGGGAAAAATTACTAAAATACCCCTATGAGACGAAAATTATTTTTTATTATTTTAAGTTGGAAATAGTTTAAAACCTTTTAGAACGTGATATTTAGCAACGGTTACTCACAGGGGATATGAGAAGCTGATATTAAAGCCTTGTGGGGTTTCGGTTGACATTCTTGGTAATAAGTGTCGATTGGGACATTGCGACGGTTGTCATGAGCTCGAGGGGAGTTCCGAGTCGTGACACTATATGTCTATAGGAATCAATTAAATTAACTTCATTAAGCAAGTGTCCTAATTTGGCTAGGTATGACAATTGACATATGTTTACCCGAATTGCGAATCAGATCACCTAAGTAACGTGAACAAACACTATTCAAATTTTAGTCCAAGCTAAAATTTCTCTATCGAGTTTCAATTATATTCACAAATCAATTAATTATTGATCAGACAATTAAAGGCATTAAGAACATTTTTGAATAAGTAAAACTATATCCATTCATGACAAATAAAAGAGAAACAAATATTCAGACATGTTAAAATCCACCATAATCTTCAAAAAGCAAATTAGTTCATTTATCTAAATTAAACAATATCTAAAGAAATTCAACCATGAATTCAAAACAAGAAAATAAGTATAACATAAAAGAGAGAAACAAACTAACGTTGAAGCTTGGTTAATCTTGAATCTCTCTCAATTGCTCTTGATTTCTTGCTTGATTCTTAACTCTAATTCTCCAAAAAAGCTATTGTCGTCCTCTCCTTTTGAATGTTGTGAAAAGGTCCATTAAATATATGCAAGGTTCCCTAACTTCCAAGTTTTCGTCATAAATTTTATTTTTGGAAACCAGGGTGGTGTTGCGGCGTCGTGGCAATCATTGGTGGCGCCACGACGCTTTGGCATCGGGCCAAAATATGATGTGCCTTAACCATTCAACATTGCAACCACAAGCTTCCTAGTGCTGTGGTTCTAGCTCTTTCTACGCTGTAGCTCTCACTCTCTCAACGTCGTGACCATGAGTCACCATGCTGCCTTGTGCAAAACTACATTTGTCCATCATCTTCTGACGTGAGTTTCACCTTGATCTGATCCAAACTCGGTAAAGTGGTAAACATAAAAGTTATATCCTATTCTCTTAGCTTTTCCATGGATTCAAAATCATATCAATTGGACTTTTGTCGCTCAAGTTATCATTGAATTATTGGAGCATATCTGAGTGAAGCCTTCACCATACTTGTGCTATTTCCCTTCAATTGCACTTTTGTCATCCAAAATTCCGTTGGAAATCCATCAAAAAAATCAAATTAAATTTCCATTAGAATTCTATTGGAAATCCGTTGGAAAGTACCGATGAAAAATTTCCAACGAAATTTTTTTCGTAAAAAAAAATTAGTTTTCTTGTAGCTTTCATAGCTCATTTAAGTCGTTCTTCAAGCATTCATTGAGTTGAATTTTCTAATATTCTTGTACCCATCTCTTTCAAGCTAAACCTTGTAGCCTATTAGCCTTTAAGAGGAATTTATAGCTCTTCATTTATCGTAAAACTCTTGAGTGGTTATACCTTAACCAATTGAAAAGTCAGTGTTGAAAGGTTATACCTTAACGTAAATCAAAGGTAGAGAGGTTGTGCTTGATCCTAAAAAGGCATTGCAAAGGTTATGCATTAGCTTTAAAAAGTATTTTTCATAGTAGATTTGAAATTCCTTAGTGAGCTAAGGGAGAAGACAAAAGCAAGGAGGTCGAACCTTTACAAAAACATTCTGTCTTTGCTTTTGTTTTTCTTTGCATTTAGCATTTCAATCTTGTTTCAAAAGAAAAATCAATTTTCACTACAATTGCAAAGAAGTTTCCTAAAAGCCTATTTCACCCCTCTCTTGGACTTATTCATTTGAGCTTATTGCATTAACATCAAATATCTCGTAGCCTACCATTTTTGTTAGTGGAGAATGAAAAAAGGCATGGAAATTCGTTCTTAAGAATAATTTCATCCATCCATTCATCATGCGAGAATCTTATGGAAACCCCATTACCTACAATAATTCCAAGATTCATTGAAATTTGTAAAAAGAATTTATTAGCAAGCAAAAATGGAGAAATAATATTTTTCCAAAGATTAGAGTTTTTACAGTTGACAACAACATTGGGAAAAAGTGCTTTTGGCTTGTAGTTATTCTTTGCTATCAAGATTTCTCTCCATAGACTATCACTCTCATTCTTATATCTCCACAACTATTTGTTGAGTAAAGCTTGATTTTTTATTTCTATATCAACCAGTCCAAAACCATCCATATCTCTGTGTTGGCAAACTTCATCCCAATTAACATAGTCAATTCCCCCGTTACCATTACCAATTAAATAATATACGTTGAATTTAAATAATAAATTTCGTTAACATAATTATAAGGACATGTGAGGCGTTTCCACCTCAAATAATTTGATAAATTTTATGTGATGAAAAATCTCTGTGCTTTATTTAAATAATGAAAATTTTTGTTTTTATACTTATTTTAATTTGTTTTAATTATATTGAATTAGTTGATATATTTTATATGGTTTCCTTATTTAACAATAAATTATTTTTTAACCCATAATGTTATATCAACTTTCACCTTCCACCCTCCATAGAAAACTAAAAATATGGGTTAATTTTGTCCATGTGTTAGTACATCAATAACTATAATACCAGGCTTTTTCATTATTATAATTAATCTTATTAATATAGCAATATTACATTTACAAGTGAATGAAAGGGTAATCCCATAAGAAGGATTTCAACCAACAAACAAAATTAAAGCCATATTTGATGTGTTACCTATGACTTGATTTCATTATTTTGAAAAGATTGTTTGTTGGATTACTTTTTCATTATGTATATTGTTTCTAGGAAAATATGAGTATGGATAAAAAAAGATAATTTTCTATACAGTTTAATGAGTTGAGTGAGTTTCAGAGAAAGAGTTACCATTTTCTCTCTATTTTCTTTCATTATACTTTTACTCTTTACTAAGACTGTCCAAGATTAGTCGAGGCAACGTGTTATTGACTAAACCCTTTTTCTCAAGTTTGCTATAGCTTGTGAGGCACTTAGGTGGATGCTTCTACACAAGCCAACCAAGAAATAGATTATATGTGAGTAAGCACACATTATAGCCACATGTTATTTTATGAAATGCAATAGCAAAATCATAAGGTATAGCAAATGCCATGTATGCAATCACTAATCCCACAAAAGAAAAATGTTTTATTAATACTCAAAAGAGTACAAAGAGATCAAGAATACAAGCATGCCATCATTGGGCCATAAGGGCAACCCTAGATGGTTAGCCACGAACATATCTTAACCAGTGTCCACTGATTGTTCACCCCCTATAAAGAGTTAATGCACTTTTACAAGTATGACACTAAGAACCATTACAATGTTTGAAAAAGAAACATTCTTTCCACTAACAGTCTTCCCCCTAAAGGGTTAATAAACTTTTACAAGTATACTATCAAGGGCTATTACATTGTCTAAATATAGGGACATTTTTCCCCCGATGCACAAGATGATGTACTTTTTGAAACAACTTTATCCTCTTATGGCCCTATATAAGGTTAGCTCATGACATCCTCCCCACTTAATTTGTCGACATCTCTATTGACTTGGTGGCATGGAATTCTTCGATCTTTTGCTTGAAAGCTTGGAAATCATCTTTTCTCTCCCAACCTATTTCATCTAGCCTAAGACCTTCCCATTTAACCAAGTACTTTTGTGTTGATCTTCGAAGGACTAAAGTGGTTGTATCTGTAAGAATCTCCTTTAATTAGTGTTGTGATAGTGGCTTGGTGCTGATGATGGCTTGTGTGGCTTGACCTTGACTTTCATTTGTTAGATTTAAATGGAACGGCTTTAGGTTCCTCACGTGAAATACTAGATATACCTTTACCACTTAGGTGGATCAATCTTGTAAGATGTCTTTCCCACTTTGGTAGTGATTATTGTTGGGCCTTCATACTTTTGTTCTAGCCATTGATCTCTTTTTCTTAAGAACTTTAGCTATTCAGGTTCTTAGCTTCAGAGGTACAAGATCACCCATCTTAAAGTGTCAAGCTCTTCAACCTTTGTCTACCCACTACTTCATGCAACTGAAAGCCTTCTTTAACTATGCCCATGTGCGTCTTTTTGTTTTGTTTCCATTCTTTGGCAAAGTTGAAAGCTCAAAGGCTCTTCCCTTGATATAACTCTACTGAGGTGTGGGGAAGTTTGGGTTGTTGCTCGATGATGACTTCAAAAAGGGTCTTGATGGTAAAGGCACTTTTCTGCAAATTAAAACACAAGTAAGCCACGTCTAACAATGTAGGCCAATTCTTCTAGTTAGCTTGTAAAAAATGCTAACAAATATTCCTTAAATAATCCATTAAAGTGCCCAGTTTGGCCTTTAGTTTGGGGATGATAACTAGAAGAGATGTTAAGTTTTGACCCCAACAAATTAAAGAGTTCTTTTTAAAACGAACCAGTGAACCTTGGATCCCTATTATTGATGATGCTATGAGGAATTTCCTAATATTTCACCATATTCTTAAAGACCCTGAGAGTAGTGTCTTTCATAGTGCCAAACTTTTAGATTAAGATAAAAGTATCATTCTTTGAAAAGTAATCCACCACCACCAGAATAGACGCTAGATCTCCAACTTTGGGGAATCTTGCTATGAAGTTAATGGAAATGCTTTCCCAAAGTCTAGTGGGCACCGGTAGAGGTTCGAGCATTCTTGTTGGCTTTTATCTCTTCATTTTATTCTATTGGCAAATAATACACATCTTGGAATATGATAACTCTATTATATAGAGTTTTTTTGAAATATTTTGTGGACTTAAATAGCTAAGTCTTTGAGATTTTAGATTTGGAATTTAGTATTTTAGTTGTTTTATTAATTAAGTTAAATGCATGTTGAGTAATTTAATTTAAGTTATTTTAGTTTAATTTTATGTTAATTTTGTTTAAATTACTTTAAGTTTCATTATTGTTGATCTCTTTTATTGCTTTGGTAGGAAATTTTATGAAAAGACCTTATTTGGTGATAATCCATGCAAGTATGGTGATAGCTTTATTTGTACATGCTGAAGTGTTTTAAACATAACTCTCTCTACAAAAGTCTAATTAATTTGATTCTTAAGCCATTGAATAGATAAGATCTAAGGCTACAACTTTTACGTTACCACTTTGTCAAGTTCGAATAATATTGTGGTGAAAATCCCATTGGAAGAAGCTAGATTGCAGTAAAATCTACACAAAGCATCATACTGTAAGAAGTAGTCAAGGTCGTGAAACCAAAGGAGCCAAGGCTGTAGTACCCTGATGCTGCAAAGTCCTATACTATAGTTGAGAGCAAAAGGCCACAGTGCATAAGGAACCAAGGTCACAATGCTCGAGAAACTAAAGCCGCAGTGGTGACGTACTTCTAAAAATAAACTTTTAATGGGAATTTGGAACTTAAGGATTTTAGAGCCTATTTAAAGGACTTTTTTTAAAAGGTTTTCAAGGGAGGATGGTAAGCAACTATTCCAGAGAAAAAAAGCCAAAAACAAAGCAAGAAAGCAAGAGAATTTGAAAGATACTTGAGATCAAAAGCTTCAACTATTTGTTTCTTTCTCTACTTTTGTGTTTTTCTTATGTTCTTTGACTTAGATTAATGGCTAATTTTCTTTGGATAATGTTTTTATTAGTTATCATGAGCTAAATTATCCTTTCAAGATTGTGGTGGATTTCAACATGTAATTTGAATATTTGTTTCACTTTTATTTAATATGAATACATATGGTTTTGCTTATTCAAATCTATTTTTAATGCTTTTAATTGTCTGACCAACAATTGAATGATTTATTAATCTAGATGAGACTTGACAAAGTAATTATAGATTACACTAAGATTTGAATAGTGTATGGTCACATCACTTAGGTGATATGATACGCAATTAGGGTAGACAAATGTGTGAATGTCATACATAGCCAAATTATAACACTAGCTTAATGAACCTTATTTAATTTATTACTATAGACATATAGTAACCCAATTAAGTTAGGTAATTTTGGAAGCATCTCGACAGAGACTTGTACATAGGTTTTGATTCTAGGTTAACAAAACTACCCATGAATGTAAATAATAAGAGAAGCTGGTGTTAAATGAAGTGTTGAATGAATCCATAATCCTAGGTTTTAACCTATTTCCCTTCTCTAGTGTTTCTAGTGAATTTTTAGTTTATGATAATTAGTTTAGTTTTTGATTGGATTTAGTTTTAATTAATTGTTTACGAAATCAAGTTAGTTAAATAAGAATGATCTATAATAATTTTAGTACTTAGTGAACAATTAGTAGCAAATCTTAGTGGGATACGATTATGGACTTACTATCTATATTACTTGTTCGATATGTATACTTGTTTGTGCAAAATCGACAACAAGTTTTGGGCGCTATTGCCAGGATTTGTTTTTCCTATTTAATTTGCTAATATTAAAATTCAACAGATTAGTCTTAATTTAAGTTTTTTTTGTTTTTTAGGTTTAATCTATCATTATCTGATAAGAGTAAAAAGCTTGGAGATTGTATCTTGTGATCCAAAGATCGAGAGAACGTTAAAAAGACTTCGATGAGAAAATCAACAAGTTTGTGCTCAAATTGATACGATAACTAATCAATAGGGTTAGTAGCAAATCCTAGAGCAAGTAGTAAAAGAGAATCATTGTTTAAGAGATTATGTTATTCCTTTAGTGCAAGGGATTCCCTCAAGCATTAAAAGATTGGTTATTCAAGGCAACAATTTCAAGATTAAACCGACTATCATCACTATGATCCAAACTTCAGTTCAGTTTGAGGCTTTTCCAAATGATGATCTAAATTCCCACATTTCAAACTTCTTGGAGATATGCACCTTTAAACACAATGGAGTCACAGATGATGGAATCCGTTTAAGGTTTTTTCCTTTTTCATTGAGGGACAAAGCTAAAGTGTGGTTGAATGTGCTCTCTACTAGATCCATCACAACATGGGATAACTTTGCTCAGAAATTTCTGGCTAAGTTCTTTCTTTTGGCTAAGACAACGAAAATGAGGAATGGTATTGCATCATTCATGTAGCTAGGTTCTGAATTGTTGTATGAGGCTTGGGGAAATACAAGGATCTATTTAGGCATTGCCGTTATCATGGTCTTGCGAAGTGGCTTCAAGTGTAGACATTCTATAATGGATTAAGTGGTAATATTCAAACTACCATTGATGCCATTGTGAGAGGAGCTCTCATGGCAAAGTCAATTGATCAGGTGTACAACCTATCGAAAAAGATGGCATCGAACAATTACCAATAACCAGCAGAGTGATTAATGCATAAGAGAGTAGCTAGAGTCCATGACGTTCACGCCATTTCAACATTGTTATTACAGGTAGCAACTTTAATTAAAAAACTTCATTCTTTTGTTGCTAACTCAATTCAAAGTCCTTTTGTAGTTTGTGAGTATTATAGAGATGGGCAAGTTAGTAATCAATGTCAAAGTAGTACACAGATAGTTCAATTTGTGGGGAATAGATAGCAGAACAATCCTTACTCCAACGCCTATAATTCTAGGTGGAGAAACCATCCATACTTTTCTTGGGATAATAATTAGGGATCATCTTCAGCTTTGAGGCTGCACATGCTTGTTAGGTTCCAACAGCAAGCAAGAGCCTTATCCTAGAAAAGAAACCATCTATGAAGGAATTACTGATGCAGTTCATGGCAAAGAATGGTTCCTACATAGCAAACAATGATGCCATCATTCAAAGTCAAGTGGCATCAATTCGAAATCTTGAGACACGAGTGAGTCAACTTGCCAATGCCATCAATAATAGGCCTCAAGGGACCTTACCTAGTGATACTGAACCCAATCTCAAAAAATAAGGAAATGAGCATTGTAATGCAATCACTCTTAAGAACAAAAAAGAGGTTGGAAGTAGTAGCAAGTAAATCAACCATCAAGATAGGCTTATTGAGAATGGGATAGTGATTGAGAATGTTGACAAGCAGTTTCAATAAAAGGATACATTAGCAACTCAACCACCACCAGTTTTTCCTCAATGCTTGTAAAACAAAATTAGACAGTAAATTTTAGAAAATTTTAGAGGTGTTTAAGAAGCTTCACATCAACATACCTTTTGTAGAAACCTTAGAGCAAATGCCCTTTTACAGGAAGTTTCTAAGAGACATCCTGAACAAGAAGAGGAAACTAACAAACTTTGAAGCAATTACACTTACTGAGACGTTCAGTGCTATAATCCAAAATACACATCCACCAAAGCTGAAAGATCCAAGGAGCTTTTCTATCCCATATACTATTGGCAATTTTGAATTTTCTAAAGCTTTGAGTGATTTAAGTGCTGGTATTTCAATTATGCCTTTGTCAGTTACAAGGAAACTTAGACTTAATGAGATATAACCTACAACAATTTCTTTACAGTTAATAAACAAAACAATCAGGTACCCGATTAGGGTTGTAGAGGATATGATGGTTAAGGTTGGGCACCTCTACATTTCGATGGATTTTATTGTGCTTGAGATGGAAGAAGATGTAGAAATTCCTTTAATCTTGGGATGCCCATTCTTGCACAATCATTTATTTCAAATAAGGCAAGATAACTTTTAAAGTTGGAAAGAAAGTGCAATTAAGCATTTGCCTTTACAGATAATTGCTATATAGTGGATTTAGTTGATGAGGGCAAGAGTAAGCCTATTTTCCCACTTACAAGTGAGCAAACACCAACTCTAGAGTTAGAGCCACCACCACCATATCTTAGAACTAAGCATTTTCATAAAGAGCTTTATCCACCACCTTCTAGTGATCTTGATTTTGAGGTTGGACAGCAAGTAGTACTCTCTAGTTCACGCATCTATATTTTACCATGGTAACTTCGGCCATATTGGTGGAAAGCCGTTAAACTGATAAAATATTTATCTTATGGCCTTATTGAGATTTTTAGTACGCTTATCAGAGCATGCAAGGTGAAGAAACAAAGCTTCAAGCCTTATTGCAATGATGAAGAAGTGCAAAAAAAAGTGCCATAGTTAAGCTAGTGACTCTAAAGAAGTGCTACTTTGGAGACAACCCAAGATATATCCCTTTAGATTTAGTTGTTATTTTAGTTAGTTTTTGTTTCTCTGTTTAAATAAGTAGTTATAACCTCTCCTTAGCTTGTTTTATTGAGTATGCAAGTTTGGAAAGCTTGGAAATGAGGAGAAAGAAAATTAATACTTTCAATGCACTGGTACCATTGATAAGGGAGTTTATTTATTTATTTTTAGCTTTTCACATTGAGGACGATATGCAATTTAAGTTTAGGAAAGGGTTTTATTGTTATTAGTTTTTTTATTTTTTAGGTTAGTTTATTTTCATTAAAATTTTTTTTTAGACTTCAGTTTAGTTAAGGTTTTGATCATTTAATTTTATATATATTTAAGGTCTTGAACTAGAGTTAGTTATGCCAATTTACTTGATTTACCTATCCAATGATGATAACCAATTATCTGGCTAATCTTTTGTTCATAGTAAGCATGACTATTGTTTGAGTGTTACGCGAATTCTTATGTTTAGTATCATGATAGGATGAGATTTCCACAATTGAGCACTATATCTCTTGCATTGAAGTGTTATGTACCTTTAGAGAAAGCTTATGTAAATCTAAATTTTTTAAACCATGTTTGGAGTTCTAGAATTTGCTTGACTCTCCCTTGAGGCGAAATCATAGGCTATACTTAGTTAGGGAGATGAATTAGGCCATCCTCGGATCGATTGAGCCTTTCAAGCTAACCTATTTACATTTTTATCCCTAATATACATCTTGAGCTTAAATTTTTCTTTTTTTAATTAAACACATGAAAAAATTAGATTAGCTATTTAATTTTCTAATTTTACAACCCCCCACTCCTAAGCATATATATTGTTTTAGAAAATATATGTTGAGCTAGTTGATAAAAAGTGGAAAAGATGAAGTGTAGAGAAAAATGCAAAATTTTTGTGAAGCATTCATTCCACTACCAATGAAAGAAACAAGTTTGAGTGTGTTGAATTGAGAATAAAAACAAATATTTGATGTATGAAAAGTGAAAAAAAAAGTGTACTTAATGAAGAAAAATAAGCTAATATAGGTCCTAAAAGAATTATGTGCTTAAGGGGATTTAAGCTACGTATTAACCCATATCCTACCTTGACCCTAGCCATACGTTACAGGTTGAATAAAGTCCTAAAGATCCTTAGTTAAGTGGAGAAGGAGATAAAAAGCAAACATATGAAACTTTAAACTAGTTTGAAGTTTGCATGAGCATAAACCTATTCGGAGTGCATGATATTCATAGTAAGTGATTTCATACACATACGAGAATCGATTTGAAAATAAGCTTGCATTCGAATATAATGTGAACTTTGATAATATTTGTGTTTTACTTTGAGTTTGAAAAATGAGATAATTTATGAAGACATTAAAAGTGATCATTGAGTTGATGCAATTTAATTCTAGTCAAGTTGTTTTCTTCATTTATGTTATTTCATTTTATTTTACATTTTGCTCGAGGATTAGAAAAATTCTAACTTTGGGGTGTGATAACTCTATTATATAGGGTTATTTTGACACATTTTGGGAACTTAAGTAGCTAAGTCCATTAGTTTGGGAATGATAACTAGAAGATATGTTAAGTTTCGCCCCTAACAAATTAAAGAGAGATCCCTATTGTTGATGATGCTATAAGGAATTACCTAATATTTCACCACATTCTTGAAGACCATACGAATAGTGTCTTTCATAGTGCCAAACTTTGGGACTGAGATGAAAGCAGCATACTTTGAAAAGCAATCAACCACCACTAGAATAAAAGCTAAATCTCCAACTTTGGGGAGTCTTACTATGAAGTCAATGGAAATGCTTTCCCAAAGTCTAGTGGGTACCGATAAAGGTTTGAGCATTCCTGTTGGGCTTTATCTCTCCATTTTGTCTTATTAGCAAATAATGCACATCTTGGTATATGATAACTCTATTATATAGAGTTATTTTGAAACATTTTGGAGATTTAAGTAGCTAAGTCTTTGAGATTTTAGGTTTGGAATTTAGTATTTTAGTTATTTTTATTAATTAAGTTAAATGCATGTTGAGTAGTTTAATTTAAGTAATTTTAGTTTAATTTTATATTAATTTACTTTAAATTATTTTAATATCAGTTATTGCTTATCTCTTTTATTGCTTTGGTAAGAAATTTTATGAAATGACCTTATTTGGTGATAATCTATGCAAGTATAGTGATAGCTTTGTTCATACATGCCAAAGTATTTTAAGCATAAATCTTGCTAGAAATGTCCAATTGACATGATTCTTAAGCCATTAGACAGATAAGACCTGAGGATACAACATTTATGTTTACCACTTTTCCAAGTTCAGATAAGATTGAAGTGAATATTGCATTTAAAGAAGCTGGACTGCAGTAGAATCTACACAAAGCATCATATTATAGCAAGGAGCCAAGGCTCTGGCACCCAAGGAGCCAAGACTACAGTGCCCTGATGTTGAAAAGTCCCATATTGTAGCAAAGAGCACAAGGCCATAGCTCCGATGAAAGAAGGCTGTAGCGCATTAGGAACCAAGGCTGCAGCGTCAACATATTTCCAAAAATAAACTTTTGACAGGAATTTGTAAATTAGGGATTTTGAAGCCTATTTAAAGGACCATGTTAAGAGCTTTTCATGGGAGGATAGCAAGGAACTATTCCAAAGAAAAAAAAAAGCCAAAAACAAAGCAAGAAAGCAAGAGAATTTGTAGGAGAATTGAGATCAAAAGCTTCAACTATTAGTTCCTTTCTCTACTTTTGAGTTTCTGGTTTTTTTTTTGTTTTATTGGTTTAATGGCTAATTATCTTTGGATGATGTTTTTATTAGTTATCATGGGCTAAATTATATTTCTAAGATTGTGGTAGATTTCAACATGTAACATGAATATTTGTTTCTCTTTTATTTAATATGTATGGGTATAGTTTTGCTTATTCAAATCTATTGTTAATGCTTCTAATTGTTTGGCCAATAATTGAATGATTTATTAATCTAGATAAGACTTGACAGAGTGATTGTAAATTAGACTAAAAATTTAATAGTTTATGTTCACATCACTTGGGTGATCTGATTTGCAATTAGGATAAACATACATAGCCAAATTAGAACACTAGTTTAATGAGCCTTATTTAATTTATTACTATAGACATATAGTGACCCAACTAAGTTAGGCATTTGTGCAAGCATCTTGACGGAGACTTGTACATAGGTTTTAATTCTAGGTTAGCAAAACCACCCATGAATGTAAATAATAAGAGAAGTTGGTGTCAGATGAAGTGTTGAATAAACCCATAATCCTAAGTTTTAATCTATTGCCTTTCTTTTGTGAATTTTTAGTTTATGTTAATTAGTTTAGTTTTTCATTGAATTTTGTTTTAATTAATTGTTTACAAAATTGAATTACTTGAATAAGATTGATCTGTCATAATTTTAGTACTTAATGAACAATTAGAAGCAAATATTTGAGGATACGATTTTGGACTTACTATTTATATTACTTGTTTGATACATATACTTACGCGTGCAAAATAGACAATAGTATAGTCCATCATATCATGCCGCATATTGGGTCAACAATAACCTTGTTTCAATAAAGCAATAGTACATTGCCATCCTAATTTGCCTAGATAAGGATTATCATAACACTCTAGCATCGACTTTTGTCTCAACTCTCTTACCATTGGGAAAAACATATACAGCCCCTCTATTAATAGGAATCAATTTTCCACCCGAAGTATTTTGACTTCTCGTCTTCCACGGATTTCATGAAGGCAATAACTTGGGTGTCTTGCTTCAAATTCTCTTCAATCAGCTTGTTGATGTTTGCGGTCATTCTACTTGTTGTCATTAGGGTGATCAATCAAAAGGCCATAAATTCAATCAACTTTATGCTCAAAGTGAAAATCAAACTAGTGTAGGAACTATTGCCATCTTGATTGCTTGGTTGTGAGTTTTGGTTACACGAGGAAGTGACTAACTGCAATATTGTTTATTTTTACCATGAACTAACACCCTAGCAATTAATGCCACCACGCCCTTAAAAAATGAATAACCGGCAAGTGTTCTTTTTCTTAGGTCATGTATCTTTGCTCAACTTTGCTCAACTTCTTGCTTTTGAATGCAAGTGGTGGCTTTTATACAACAATACCCTTATGAGGGAAAAATCTGATGCATTTGTTTGCACCTTGAAAGGCTTTTTTATATCAATGAGCTTTAAGACAAGGTCCTTCATCATCGCTTATTTTAAGCCTTCAAAAGCCTTTGGGAATTGAGGTGTCTAACTCTATTTTTGTCTTTTCTTTAACAATTTCATGGGAACTACTATCTTTTTTAATACCCATCTATAAATCTTCAATAGTACTTGGCTAGCCTAAGAAAGAATGAAGTTCAACGGCATTCTTAAGTGTCACCCACTCCTTGATGGCCTTGACTTTCTGTATATCCATTCGAATGTGACTTTACTCAATGATATGGCTTAGGAATTGAATTCGAGTTTGAGCAAATGCACACATCTCTCTTTTAAGATATACATGGTTATCTTGTAACCTTCTGTTAGGAATGTGTTAGCTCAACGATGATTAAAAAATATCCAAGAAAGGGGTAAATTGGATTTCTAGAAAAATTCTTCCCAACAATTCAAACTTTAAAGCTTGATAACAAGTTTTTCAGATTTGTTTTCACTTTAAAACAAATGAAAAGAAATGAACAAAGAAATTGAAAACAAATTTTTGAAGCTCTTCAAGGAGAAGTAAAATGCTCAAGTATAAAGATAAAGAGTAAGTGAGCTGTAACCAAATTTCTAAAGCTTTTTCATGATAAATCACAAGCTCAATAAGAAAGAAGATTCTTAAACTTGATCTCCTTTTAAAACATGTCAAAAATAATTTAGAAACCAAATGATCCAATAAGTTGAAAACATATTCCAAAAACTCTTCAAAGCAAAGTGAACAAATATATCAAAGTAAATCAAAAGTGACTTAGAGTGATTTGGAGTGAAAGCAAATTGAAAACAAATATTTAAATCTCTTCACAGCAAAGTAATATACACGAGTAAGAGCAGTGAAAAGTAAAAATAAAATGCACAAGTTCAAGGAGTAAAAGATAGAAGAAAGATATAAACGATTTATAGAGGTTTGACCTTCATAGGTGCCTATATCTTCTCCCTTGGCTCACCAAGGAGTTTGTAATCCACTATGAAAAATACTTTTTCAAGGCTCAAGTATAACCTTTACAACAATGCCTTTTCTCAAGAGCAAACATAACACATACAATGCCTTTTCACTTACCTTTTCACTTGACAGCATAACCCATGCCTTTTCAATGATCAAGCATTACCTCAACCTTTTCAAGGGCCAAGTAGAACCTATATGCCTTTTCAAAGAGCAAACATAACTTCAGCCTTTTCAAGGATTAAGCAAAACTGTGAGACCTCGACCTCTATAGACTTGTAACTAGGCATAGACACAATAACATGGGCTAAAGGTAATTTCGTCATTTCCTTAGTAAGCCCCTAAAAGTAAATTTTAAACAATATTAAGGCCTAAGTAGGCCTAAGGCATAAATGAATGATGCAAATATGGGTAAAATGACAAGGAAACAAAAATTTTGATAATGTTCACGGTAAGGGCAAAATGGTCATTTTTCACCTCTAGTTAGAATTTTTAAGTTATCATGAACCTGAGCATTTCTAGACCATTATATACCTTTTCCCAGTGTCAAAGGAGTAAAAATATTGCATAAAGGATTGGAGGAGAACAAGCTAATTTGTGAAAGGGCATTTTGGTAATTTAAGTGGAATGGATAAGCATGGGCTGTAAATATCTCTTCCTTCCAGCAACTTCTACAGTCTTCAGTAGCTTCTTCTTCTTCTTCCTTCTTCTCTTTCACATTGCTTCCACCCTCCATGGAAGCTTGATATGAAACCTTCATAACTTTCTCTCTCTAGCTCTAATTTTCATACCTTTGTGCCCTTTTGACTAGAACCCTTATGCACTTTCACTTTCCTACTTTAAAACCCTTAAAAAATCTTGTTTCCATACTCTCTCTCACTAGTTAGGTGTTTTAGAGAGAGAAAGAGATAGCTTTTATATTAGCTTGGAAAACTATTAGAAGGAATTTCAAAATTTCAAGGCTATCAAGGTGAACAGTAAATTAAAGTTGATTTTAAATGTTGGGGGTGGCTAATGATTAGGTTTGTGAATGTTATATAGTAGGATGTTTATTCATTTTAGAGTGGTTAAGGTAGTGAATATAGATAGCCATTTAAATGGCAATTGGAAGCTAGCCAAGAAATAGCTCTTAGAATCTATAAGTATGTGAATTGACATAATGGTGATGTTAATGTGATGGTAGGTTCGAAGGAAGCCCCATCATCCCATTTGGACAATTAGAGAAGTTAGAGTCGACTAAAGGTTCAACAAAATACTGGTGAGTGAACTGCATTTCAAAACTTGTTTTGGGAATATGAATGTAGCTGCACAAACAATTGAATGATTTATCCAACTTTTTCTTAAAATGAGTGCCTTGGGAACAAGCCTTTGATAATTGATTTTATGTTGTGACATGTGGTTGTTATAGATTCATGCACTACTACATTATGTTGGTATATATATATATATATATATATATATATATAGTATATATATGTTGTGTA
>NC_030852.1:4777322-4792045 GCF_000208745.1 Theobroma cacao
GAGTTTACATGAGGGGTTTAATAAGAACTAAAATAAATTGCATTATTTTGAAAAATGAATGCATCATGATTTTGTTAAACATTCCTTATGGTATGCTTGTTCCCTTCTTGTTCACTCACTAAGTTTATACTCATCGTTTTCAACTTCATGTTTTTAGATCATGAGGCAGTTGGTAACTAGGTCGAGGTGTCTTCGTATATTCGACCCTTGGTAGGTGTCTTGGCATTCAACAGCTATACATTTGTTCGAGTCTCTCCGCTAAAAATCGAGTCTTCTTTTTTAGATGTATAGACAACCCTGATGTAAATTATTAAGTTACATGTTATAGACAATGTATATATATATATATTTACTTGATCGATATGCCACTATGAGTTGGTAATGTTTAATATTATTTTGATTCAAAGTTATGAAATATGACTTCAGTAATTTTGATGGAGTAATGAACAGATCATGTAAATAGGCTTGCTTGGGCTTAATGGGCTATGTCCATTGGGCCCATGCGTCGGTCATGGCCCAGAATTTGGGTCGTGAAAAAAACCTTTACAATACTGCCTTTCAAAGGATAAGGCTTAACTTTTCTCTCTTACAAACTCAAAGCAAATGATACATATAGAAGGTGCATTTTTCTTAGTAACTACATAGAGGAAGAGTTTAGTAAAGATAAAGAATGATTACAAAAGATGTGAGTGAAGGTACAAAGAATTTGAAGCACAAGGTAGCTCACAAGCTTTTTAGAAAAATATAAATGGCTTGTTTTAGCTTGGTTTTTCTCTCTTTTTCCTCTTCTTCTTCATCTCATTTGATTATTGATTAAATGATCTTTATCTCAACTATTCTCTTTTCCAAATGTGTTGTAGAAGTCCATTTTATACTTGGAAAAAGTTTATAGCTGTTGGGGATGATTTTGTGGAGAAACTAATCATTTTTCTTGTCTTTTTTATGTCTAACTATTACTTTTTGAGTCTAAAAATAGATTCTTCATTCTTCAAATATAGATTTTTTTTGGTTTGAAGCTTTTGCTTTTGAAAATATATTTTTCATTCTTAAGATATCAGTTCTTCTTGTCTGAGAGTCAATTCTTGCCTCTCCAGTTATCAATTCATCTTACTTCAAGAATCAACATCTATTTATCCATGAATTGATTCTTTGTGCTTATTTTTCTACCCAAACTTGTGAGAATCAACTTCTTGACAATTTCAAATTAATTTTGTGAGCTTCTAGAAGCTTGTTTAAGTATTCCATCCTGCAAGAATTGATGTTTCCTTTTTAGCAATTAATTCCTCTTGCTTGAACTTGAGATTCAAATTGTATAAAAGATTCTTCCTTTCACAAAACAAGTTCAGATGTCAATGAAGTAAGGAAACATAAAAACACATCAAAGCATTCAAAGATCACTCAAGCTACTTAAGGGTCAATTAGACAAGAAATTTTTATAATTTTTGTTTTGTCAAAACTTTAATCATTTTCAAGCTATGAAAGCTAATAATCTCTCCCTTTTTTGGTATGACAAAAACCTTGATCAAAACTTGCTTGTAACATGCTCCTCCTAAATAGTTGCAAGGTTCAACATTTGAAGATCAAATATTCCTTTTTCAAAATGCAAATTTTCTCAATATCTCACCCCCCTTTTTGTTATATTAAAAAGAAAGGTAGAAAAACAATAAGCACAATTTGCAAAACATAATAAGCATAATAAGGAATATATCACTTCTTAGAAGAAGGTATTCAATAAGCACATCAATCATTTTCCCATCAATATTCAATACCAATTGATAGATATAAATAAAAACTCTCCCTTTGTAAAAGTAAATAAGCACGAAGTCAATTGTGAGGGATATAATTATTTTAAACCTCATTTTATCAATTTGTAAATTTCTAATAAAAGCTCCACCTATCGTTAAGCATTCAAAATATATTAACTTCAAAGCTCAAGTATATTAAGAAAGATATAATCAATTTAAAGCTCAAGTGAAGAAGAGACAATATAAAGCTTGATGTAAATTTAACGCTAGATGCTAATTGAAAATGCATGTAGTGTGATATCAATGATTGGAACAAAACTTTATATCAATTGTGCATTTTAACACTCAAGCATAAGTGAGAGACATTAAAGCACATTTAGTGTTAAAAAGATATTATCGTTAAGGAAGAACAACAATTTGTTGAATTCTCACCACAACTTGTTGTCGATGATACCTAGTACTAATGACACCGATCTTGATAAGCTCCCCTTTAATAAATCATAAGCTTGACACAAATTGTTAGGAGAGTTCCCAAACATGTGAAAGGTATTATTAGTTATCAAGTATCATTCCTGATGATTTTCAAGCATTAATAACATTCTTCACTTTTCATCAAGCATAATTACTAAGAATGACAATTCAAGGAGAATGTCCACAATAAAAGCATATCATCAAATACAATATCATCATTAAGCACTCTCAGCAAGCATTCTTCCAAATTATTGTCAACAAGCATTTCAAAAAATATTCTCCAAATAATGTATAAAACTATCAATTCAAAGAGAATATTCACATGAAGAGAAATATCATTATCAATGAAGCATTACCAAAGCATTCACTTGTTGCAATCATGTTAAGAAAATATTATAATCAAGTAAGCACAAGCATGATTACAAAGGAAATTTTGGCTATCTTCACTAATCATGATTCTAATTTTGTTCAATGAAATGCAAGCATGATTTTACTCTTCCTCAAAATATATAGACATATACCCATTAGATGCTATGCAACTAGTGAAGTTCAAAGTACATGTTATTTATCAATAATTCATGAATCATGAGTAATGCAAATTGTTATGAAATATTGGAAGTAAGGCACTTAACTCATGAATGTATTAAGAATAAGCATCCAAACATCAAAGAATACCAATTGTCAAGATTTAAGAAATAAGCATTCAATTGGTAACCTATAAGCTTAAGTTGGGTGCACATAAAGTCTTAAGATCATGAAAACATTCAACCTTATGGAAGACATAGTCAACGTTTAAAAGCACATTCAAAAGGTTTTCAACTATGTCAACACTTAATACAATTCATGATCAAACTTGACGATCAAATCCATATTCAAAAGTATAATTCAAGTCAATATTTAGATTTTAATCATTAAGGTCAAGCAAGATTAAATCTCATGTAAGCATGTGACTTAACCAAAATAATATATGTACTAAAACTATTTTTCATGAAGTTCAAGGAGTTCATCATAATCTATTAGGAAGATAAGCTTAAAGTAAAACTACCAAGAATGGTATAAATTGGTTGTTAAATAAAAATTCCCCTTTTTTCAAAAGCTTTGAAGATGTAGCAAAATAGAGTATAAAATGAATAAGTAAAGAGCAAGAAAATAAAGAGTACTCAGTAGGATTTTTATAGAGGTTTGACCTTCCAATGCCTACGTCCTCTCCCTTGATAACACAAGGAATTCGAATCCATTATCAGCTTACCTTTTTAACAAGATTAGGCGTAACCTTTACAACATGCCTTTTGTCAGTGTAGAAGTCTCAATAACAATCTACTAAGAGGGGGGTGAATTGGTATTTATAAGAATTACTCTAAAAAATCTATTTATTAGAAACAAACCTTTTTACCCAAAAATGTTTTCTAACACTAAAAATAGATATCTAACAATAAATATCTAAGTATAAATAGAGTGACTCAAGCAAAATTATTTTTCTAATAGAAAAATAATAAATCAATATAAACCTATTTTTTAAGGCAAGTATAACCGACAAATAATAATGGGAAAACTAAAGAAAGACACAAACAATTTATAGTGGTTTTGCTTTTCGATGCCTACATCCACTTTCTTGTTAACTAAGGAATTTCAATCCATTAAAAAGGATTTTTGCTTTTTAATAGGAAGTGATAACCCTTACACAATCCACATGGGATTCTTGCTTTTTAACAAGATCAAGCGATAACCTTACAATCCACAAAAGGATTCTTGCTTTTTACGGGAAAAAGCGATAACCCATAAAATCCAAAAAGAATTCTTGTTTTTTTTTATAAGAAATGACAACTTTTACAAAATAGCTTTTCAACATTAAGCTAGAACCTTAATAATGAAGTACAAATTTCAACAAGGAAATGCCTTTAGAAAGGTTGGGTGTTGAGATTTTATACTTTTTTGTAGTGAAAGAAGAAATTTTAGCTTGATTAAAGCAAAGATTCAACTTTGAAAGCTTGATAGAAGACTAAAACAATGCTAGATAGTGAAGATGAGCTTGTGGGTAGTCTTTCTAAGGTTTGAAACTTTATCTTAGGTTTTTATTTATAGCTAGAGCATGACTTGGAGTCATTAGACACAAGTTGGAATCAAATATGGCCATTGCTGAAGCTTAAAGGTCAACTACAACACTCCTAAGGTCGACTATGTTCTTCAAATATCTCAATTAGCGCTTCTATAATCGAGTGTATATGTTCTTTAATCGATTCACTTCCAGAAAGTGTGTATTCTTCAAATATGGCCTTCTATTGTCAGTTATGCCTTTTTTTATAATCGACTATAGCTTCTTAAAGTTGATTATTTCTAGCCTTTGACTTGTCAAGGTCAACTATATCTTTTCTATAGTTGACTATGGCTATTCCTCAACTTGATTTTCTTGATCTTTCTAGAACAGGGTCAACTATATTTCCTCTATAGTAGACTATGGCTGTTATGAACTTGATTTTCTTGACCTTTCTAGAACAAGGTCGACTATGCTTATTCTCTAGTCGACTAAGGCTTTATGATTTTTGAGTTTGGCACTCTTTCAGCCTTTAAATTGACTTAAGCTTTTCTAGGATGGACTTTTGACTTGTATATTGAAGTTTCCTTAGCTTTTGATGCTTTTCTCTAGCTACTTTCTCATTTGCCTTGTACCTCTATTCAAGTAAACAATTCAAGGCATATTTACTCTTGATTTCTTACTTAAAAATGCATTGTTTGAAAGCTGTAAGATGTTTTCTAAGGATGCATGACTTTTTAAACAATTTTGTAACCTTAAGGGACTAAAAATGTAATTGAGACAATTTCAAATGCTTGATATTAGATTCCAGAAGACATATGATTTTTGTCAAATCAAAACATGATGTTCTTTAAGTCTAACACCTTTTACCCTGATCAGGCATAAACTTCACAAAGTGCCTTTTATAGGATCAAGTGTAACCTTTACCAAGACACAACCTTTTTCAAGTTCAAGCACAACCTTTATACAATATACAACCTTTTAAAGGATTAGATAAAACCCTTCTACCTTTTGCTTAGACGTATAGCCAACACAATAATAGATTCTTAAAAAATCTCTAGTTTAAAACCTCTAACAAGGCTAATAAGGAAGTTTAGGGTAAAAAAGGTAAGAGCTTTCTCGAAAGATATAAATGATGAAGGAAGGTTTAAGCTCAAGAAATATCAATTGAAGGATAAAAATGTGATTTTTAGGTTATGTTTTTGCTTAAAGATAAGATTTTTTTGCTCACAGTTCTTTTGATTGTTTTTCTGCTCTTTTTTTTCTTTAAAGATGATTCAAATTCACTAAAGTTCCTTGCTTTAATGTCCTCAAGGTAGGCATTTATAGCTTCTATGATTTCTTGCCCATTTGAGTGAAATTTGTATCATTTTCGTACATTTCAACCAGCTTGTACATTTTTGTTGCATATGTAGAATCAATTCTTTGCTCTTGAGTTGTCAGCTCTTCATAGAGTTTGAAGCTTTTTATCTTTAGAGAATCGATTATTCTATTCTGAGATATCAATTCTTCTACATCTGGGTTCAAATGTGACACCTTTACAATCTCAAAAAATCAATTCTTATACTTCAAGGTGTTAGTTCTTCATTGTGATTTAACGCCAAAATTTGAATTTGAGCTTGATTTTCGACGTTCTAATCTTATCCAATTGTACCATATTTTTCTTAGTCACCAAGTTTCTGAATCTTGCCTTCAATGCTTTAAGAATCAATATCTTCTTCATGTAGAATCGATTATTTCTTCTTTGCATTTCTATTTTCTGCATTATGTCCCTCTAGAATCGATTTTTGTCTTTAAGGTGTCGATTCTTCACAAATCTTGACGCTTTTGTCTTCCAAAAATAAACTTTTTCTTTTTTTAGAATTGATTCTACACTATTGATCTCTACTTAATAATTGAGTGCTCCCTTCTTCAGAATCGATTCTTCCTATGATAAAGAAATAAGTTTTGCTTTTTTCAAATTTAAGAATCAAGTCTTTTCTTTTCGAGAATTTGATTTTTAGGCTAGCACTTTGAGTTCACAAACAAGAAATCTTTAGGAAAACTAAGAGACATTTCTTTAAGTTTAAGAGCATGATCATTCACTTTCAAAGCATGTGCAATCAATATATCTTTCTCTTAAGTTCAGCTTCAAAACATCTTTGAGGATTTTCTTCATATTCAAAAGTATCTTTCATTCATTTTCCAAGCTCATTAAGTTCAATCAATTTTGGCATTTCAAAACAAGAATAAAGCAACATAATCAATTTCATATGCATAATCAAAGTGTTACTCTTGAAACAATCATTTAAGCACAAGCATTAAGCATATTTCAAAACAAGACTAAGCATTTGAGCTTTACAATTCTCAAAAAATGATTGTTCAATGAAAGCACATGAGAATCATCAAGATCAACAAATTCCAGCATATATGAACAATTTCCCATTTCTCAATTTGAGCACCAGAGAATTTAGTGCAATGTACAAGAAGTTGCAATTTCAAGAGCATGTATTTGCATTAATGAAATGAGAGTGTTCGTAATGCATGTAGCTAAGGTATAAGGATTCCAAAACATGGATTTTGTAAGGACTCGTTGGATTTTCAATTCAACCATGTTTGAAATATCATTCTGAACATGTATACCTTAAGATTCTTCAAAGAAAACATGTGAACTCAAAATTTATGACTCGTATTGCTCATGTTCACAAGTACTAGTAGTTAAAATGCTCATTTGAAGAATTATGACCGTAATGCATTCAAGCATGCTTAAATTTCATCATAATGCACGAAGATAATTTAAAAGATACTCAACAAGTACTTTAAGAAAAGTTTGTGCAAAATAAGCATTAAAATCAACATTTCCAACATTTTTCAACACATGAACAAAGACTCACTTGAGATCATTTATTTGTACCTTGAACACATAAAAAAATTTCAAACAAAAAGTACACTTCTTCAAGTTTTCTACCATGAAGACATTGTAACCTCAAGAATGACACGTATTACAACTAGATTTGTTCACATACTTGAAAGATGCCATTAATGTCAAATTATCACATTAAGATTATGCTTAAGAAAACATTTTCAATTAATGAGACAAATACCAAGTAAGAAAACGTTTTTGCAATAAAAATCAAATCAATTTTTGTTAACCAATCAAGATCATCAAAGTAAAAGAATTAATAAATCAATTTCAATCAAAAGGAACAAAAATATTTTGCAAGAAAATCATTTGATAAGGATTTAATTACTTCTTTTCAAAACTTTGTTCTTGAAACATATAAGATTTGAGCTTGACAAGCTTTATGCAAGGCTATGAGCTTAATGCCATTCAATTTTGTTCAATTATGCTTTAAATTATTTGTGGAATATGTAATAAGCATAATGAATCAAGTTTATGCTATCAAGCATTTTCAAAAATCTTAAAATTTTCACAACCCAAACCCTTGGGTTCGTGACCGGTGCAAGACCCCAACGGCAAGCCCACTAGACCAAAGCAAGCCTCAGAGTTCAGAATCAAATAACACATAGCTAAGGGATTTCATAACCAAATATTCATAAATAACATTTAGATTCAACATAATACATTATCCCCAGCACATAGTTCATACAAATATCTATAAGCCAATACATTGACCGTTCAAGGTGGGTTCGTACATAACAACCTTTAGTACACAATATTACATGGTACTCAATGCCTATAACATCCGAAATACATGATTTTTAAACTTTAAAATTTCAATTTGTAGAAGATAGTACGGACTAGATCTGAGGAATGAACCGTTTGGGTGGAAAACCTACCGGATGCCAAAATTTTCCCATCCAAATAACGATATTAAGCCACATCTATATATCACTTATCTGCACATGATATGCAAATGGGTGAGTACTTTAGTACTTAGTGAGCGACGCTAACAATTAAAATCATACATATATAATGAATATAATGAATATTGCACTAACGGTGCACACACATAGTCTAACAAACACCTCCAATTATAGGGGCATATCATCATCCCTATAGTCTCTAATATTATCGCACAATTCCTTTAACGTATCATCAAAATTACTCACATCATTCAGATCACTCTCTAGAGCACATCTAGTCGCTAGAGTAAATCGACTTCAAATCAAATATATCTAAGCCTCACCAATGTTATTTCATATCATACGCATATCAAATCAAATCATCGAGTGGTCCTTCCCTGGACACAGTCAAATCACACTCAATGTCCAACCGACATAGAATCAAATCACGCATGTATCGAAGAAACAGACGGAGAACGAATCATGCTTAGCGCCTAAGCAGCTGGTGAAGAATCATATCATCAACCAGAGTAATCTTTCGATGGTCGACATCACTCGAAGTAATATCAAACTGGCGACATCAAAGCACTACAGGCGAAAACTATAGGTGGGATTAATACCACAGTCCCTGCAAGCACACAAAGTCACAAAGAGATAGAACTCCACTCATCCACAAGTCCAATCAACGTCCAAAATTCATCCCTCGAATAGGACACAAATCCATAATGTGGCCATCATGCCTTTATCATTCCACATATCCATAATATATCACAAATCGTATTCATCAAGCTTTAATCATCTATAAGCTCATTGAAAGTTCTAAATACCTATGTATCACCAATGCATCACCAAATCAAATCCTCTTAATATATCATTCACCTAGGGTAATCTACTCTTAGGGTTTATCATAGTTTCTAGACTTCCTAGCCTAGGTTCATGCATAAGACCATTTGCATAACTAGCACTAAGCCATACCATCTTAACATATACCATTCACGCGAACACACACACACATATATATATATATATATAAGTATACGTATTTGTATGTAAATTCATTTATTCTCTAGCCTAGGCATGTTCATCTAGGCCTACATACCTAATATAATACCAGTGCAGTGCATTTTCCATGTGTTATGCATCACATGCGTTTATCTAACCCACTCATAGTGACAAATTGGAGGTACTCCATAGTGAAGATTTAATTGTTACCTTCTAACCATTGCTTAGCTCACAAATGCCTCTAAGTTGGTCAATCGCCCCTTAAACACATCAAAACATCATAAACCAGTTAAATCTTGGCTTTCAAAAAATGCCAGCTTTTCTAAAACTAACCAAATCCTAAGCAATCCAACATATAAGCTCAAATCCTTCAATAAGAAGCTAAACCCATACCTTAAAGGCTAGATTGCACAATTCTTAGCTCCAAATTTACTCCAAATAACTCCAAGTGCTCATTTATAACTTAGAGCTTTAAATGGAGAGAGAGTGTAAGAACCAAACCAAGCTTCTAGGAAGTGAAAACTCCTTCCTTTAACACTCAAAATCCATGATTTATGATTGGAGTTTAATCGGTTTGAAAGGTGAGAGTTGAGAGAAAATGGGTGAAAAGATGAGGAGTTAAGAGAAAATGAGAAAATTTTCGATTTTAGGGCTTTTAAGCTCGATTTTGGCTAATTGGGCAACCTAAGGTCAACTATGGGAAGTTTGTAGTTGACCTTAGACTAGTAGATTTTTCCTTTTTTCCTTCGCAAGATCGACTATGGAAGCTCTATAGTCGATCCTGGTCCAGTATGTTTGCTTATATTCGACTTTTCCTTCTTATGATCGACTATGGGAGCTTTATAGTCAAACCTAGTCCAGTATTCTTGCATCGCTTTCCAGTTTTCTTCTTAGGATCAATTACAAAAGGACCTATAGTCTATCCTAGACTAGTATATTACACTTCCCCTACACTTTCACGCTTTTCTAAAGCTTAAACTCATTATAAACCTCTTCCACCACTTCCAATCATTCATATTTCACTTAACATCAACACATAAACTCATCTTACACATCTATTTCTCATTCTTGCTCTATGTCACATATCATAAACACAACATAATTTGCCTACCTATCATACTCATATAAATGCCAAACATATGCACTCTATCGTTCATGTGCCAAGCATATGCACAACATAATTTGAGCTTTACATATTTATACATTTCATGACCATCTCTCTATGGACTATAACACCCCATAAAGTGGGAGTCTGGCCAAAGTAAATAGAAGAAGAAAGAAACAAAAAAAAGGAAAAAAATGGTGAAAGTAAAGGAATAAAAGGTGATTGCCAGGTAGAAGGTGGCAAGCCTTTGCCATGTGATGTCATCACCTAAAACAAGTGAGAAAAAAAGCCAAAGGCTAGGAAACAATGGGTAAATCACCCATGTGAAGGCAAAATAAACAAGGAAAGCCAAATATTTTTGCAAGGTTCGGCCATTTGAGGAAAGAAAGAACACTTTCAAATATTTTAACCAAGGACTAGACAAAAAGATAAGTAAAAGAGAAAAAGAATAAAATAATAAAATAACAATAAAAAAGGAGAAGAAATGATAATGGGGGGTCGGCCACTTGAACAAAAGGAAAGAAAAGGGAGAAAAGAAAGACAAGAACGGTGTCGGGCATGAAAGAGAGAAAGAGAGAAAGGGGAAAGTTGAAAAGAAAGAAAGAAAGAGAAAAAGGGAAAAATCGCCGACCAAGGAAGGAAAGGAAGAAAGAAAAGAGAAAAGAGAGAAAGAAAGGTGAGGCTCGACTAAAAAGAAAAATAGAAGAAAATTCGACCAAGAGAAATAAAAGAGGAAGAAAGAAGAAAAATAGAAAAAAAAAGAAAATATATGTAGAAAATGGGAGAGACACGAGTTTAATATTTTTTAGTTTCAGTTTGGGTATTTTCTAGAGGGAAAAGGTTTGATCTTTTGGAGTTGGTAGAGAAAGAGAGAGCTCGAGTTCTTTGGGCCGTAGTGAGGGAATTCGGTTTAGACAAACAAAAAAAGTGAAAGCTGTGTTTTTGTGGTGACCGGTTTGTGAGTGAGGAAGAAAGAGTTAGTTGTTGTCGGTTTGTGAGTAAGGGAGAAAGAGCTGGTGCTATCCATTGGTGCTGGGAAGCTGCCATACTAGGATCCGAACAGTATATTTCCAAAGCAAACTGTGGGTCTGGTGGAGACTTGGGCCAACTTAGCCCAATTTGGTAAAAATTGCTTTGCTCTTCTCCATGGGTTTGTTGTGAAATTGGACTGTTTGGGGACTAGCCCATCTTATTTAACTAAACTTTGGTTATTTGGTGATATGAAGTATATTTAAGTTGCTTAGAAAGGTTGAAGTAGGCACTTACTATCATAAATAAGTTACTGGTGTTTGTAATCTAAAGAATTACGTGAGCAAAAGATATAATTAATTTTAGTAAAAAATGTATTAAGATGTGAGTTAGTTGAATGTGGATTTATGATAAAATGAGAAAGAGAAGTGGAATTGATGCACTAAATATATTAAGTTGGATTGTTGCTAGGAAGTGCTAAAGTAAAGATAGTGCACTATAGTGGTGTGCCGGAGGAAGTAACGCGCAACCGGCAAGTTGAAATAGCGACATAGCAATCCCGCTATTGTGAGGTGAGTGGGTGCTAAATTTCAAAAACTATATCCCGATAAATATGTTATATATGTTACATTTGATGGTTGACAGAATTGTGGAAAACATGAGTTGGTATAAAGTCCTAGGTTGTTTGTGATTGCAATCAAGGATTTTAAATTCATTTTTTTATACTATACATAAGTATATATCTACAAGGTTTTAAATACGGGGAAACAAACCTTTCAATGGCTTTCGTTTCAAAATCATACCTTGTAAGCTTGTGTAATGTTTGGGCCAATGGTCATTATTTGATTGATGGGATTTGATTAAAAATAATTTGTCAAGACCCGGAACTCCCCTCGAGCCCATGACAACCGCCACGATGCCCCGATGGACACTCACTACCCGAAATGCCAACTGGAACCCCGCAAGGCTTAATATCAGTTTCTCTTTTCCCCGGTGAGTAACCATTGCCAAATATCCTGTTCAAAAAGGATTTAAGCTATTTCCAACTTAAATCAAATAAAATAAACATTTTCGTCTCACAGAGGCATTTTGGTCATTTTTCATTAAAAATTTTGAAATCAGCTAAAAGGGTAGTAAGCAAGTACAAATTACATAATTCGTAATCAAAATTAAGTTTAAGCGTCTAAAACCTATATTTAAAATAAAATTATAATTATTTGGATATAATAAGAAGTTAAAACAAAATATTCAATGAAATATTTTATTTTCTTATAAAACAGTAATTTTCGAGTTATACTTAAATACTTTTTGTAACATAGAGGCAGAATAAATTCATTCATATTGTAACACAATAAACTAGAGTTTTTAAATTAATTTAAATTTATAATATCAAGTGAGCCCACAAATAACTAGAAGTAAGGAAAACGGTGAATCTACAGTTCGGAGGACGCAATCCAATGGAAGCCCTCGATGGAATCGGCTACCTACAGTCTAATCTGAGCCTAAAATGGGTGGAAAAAAGGGTGGTGAGATTATAAAATCCCAGTGAGTAAACAAACATCATTTAAATCAGCTAAAGCTGAGTAAAAGGAGACAATTAAAATATCCCATCATTTTAAGTATTTCACAATTTGAAAATTTATCCCAACCCATGCAAACTGTTGTATTTCATTTAATTCTCATTAAGGCTTATGACTTCCATAAAAATTTGGCTCATGCCATCAAATAGTACTCGATGACACCTTGATCAGAGGCATACACTATAGCCCGTCAAGGCTGTTAAATTTCGTATACACGTAAAACATATTTTTAGTTTGAGAAAAATACAACCATTCCTTGGCGTTAGCGGAGTTCGTCATCACGAGGTGGTTCGACGTGACGTGAACTATAACCTTACCTCAAGAGATACCCTACACGCCTCTCCGACCGAGGTACATATATATCCGAATTCTGTGCCCCTCTAATAGGCTGGTCCACAGAACCCACGCACTGCAGCAAGCTAAACCCACCATATAATAAAATTCAATAACATGATATGGCAATTATTGTAATTCATAGCCTTTCAAGGCTAAATATATATTTCATATATTTGAACACAAACATCAATTCAGCCATTCATGCAAATATTGTCATAAGCCATTCGATTCAAATCATAAATTTTACAATATAATAAATGGTCTCCAATTACTCTGTTTTTCAAAATCATTATTTAATTTCAAGACAATTTATAAAATCTTTTCATGTAAACACATTTTATTTGTAAAACACAAAGATTTACCATTTAAATTTATTTTCATAAAATTTCACTAAAACTGACTAAAAACATACTTTAGATAATTAAAATGATGGTAAGGTTACTCACCTCACAATAGCGGGATTTCTATGTTGCTATTGATTAGTATAAGATTACAATTATTCCTAATTGCCAATCCTATACTTCGTTCGACGCGCTCCCACAACAACTTTCTTAACAACAATTTGAATCCAATATATTTAGTGCATCAATTCCACTTCTCTCTCTCTCTCTCTCATTCTATTATAAATCCACTCACCTAATTCACATCTTAATATATTTTTACTATAATTAATTGCATCCTTCATTTACGTAATTCTTTAAATTATTAACAATGGTAACTTATTTATGGTATTAAGTGCCTATTTCAACCTTTTAAACAACTTAAATTTACTTCATATCACCAACTAACCAATGCATAATTAAATAAAATAAGCTAGCCATCATATAGTCCAATTTCACAATAGGTCATGGAGAAGAGTAAAGAATTTTACCCAATTAAGCTAGGTTGGCCCAAGTCTCCACTTTTCTTTTCGTTTGGACTTTTCTTCCTTTGGTGTTTTTGGGTCCTTATTTATGGACTTCTCCCATTTCTTTTTGATTGGACCATGCCCATTCTTCCTTTATTGGACCATGTCCATTTTTCCTTTCTTGTTATTTATTTTCTTTTTTTTTCTTTTCTTTTCTTTCTTTCTTCCATCGTCCAGCAACCCTTGTTATCTTTCTTTTTCTTCTCTTCACGTGCACAAATCGTCCTAATTTCTTCCTCTCTCTCCCTCTCACCACCGGCCACACTTTTTTACCTTTTATCCTTCAATTTTTCAACAGCTAAAGTTGCTTATATTGGCTCCAAAATCAACAGCTAAGCTGCACTATTTTTCCTCAAAAATTCAGCAGCTAAGCTGCACTTTCTTTCCACAAATCAGCAGCCAAAACAACAACAATTAACCACCAAAACAGCACCTTACAACCTTCAAATTCTGCTGCAAAATTTTACACTTTTTGGCCCCCAAAATCAGCAAAAAAACAACTCTTTTCAGCCTCCAAAATCAGCCCTTAAATGGCTCTCTTTTCCTTCTTAAATGGTGTCAAACCAGCCTCTCAACTCAGCTCTCTTTTCCTTTTGTTTTTCTTTCTCTTTGTTTTTGTTTTTCTTTCTCTCGGCTCTTTCTTTGTTCTTTCTTTCCTTTTCTTCTTTTGTTTCTCTTTTACTCTCCCTCACAACTGACCTTTGTCTTCTTCTTTGTCTTCTTCTCTTAACTCATTCAATTATATATATATATATATATATATATATATATATATATATATATTTTTTTT
>NC_030852.1:4792175-4832525 GCF_000208745.1 Theobroma cacao
TTTTTTTCTTCCTTCACCTGTTTGCTCCACATGGCCGGCCCCCTCCAATTAACCAAGTAAAGAGTCTTTGACTCTTTTATTGACCACATGGGCAGCTGCCCATGTTGGTCTTCTAATATATATATTTTTTATACTATTATTACTTTACTATATGTTCATTTTATTTCTCTCATTAATTCCACTACATATCCTTTAATCTTTATATTGTTAAATTCGATCCTTTTAATACGTCTAAAAATTTCAATTTTCATCTAACTTTCTTTCTCAGTGCATGTACCACCGAAATATAAAAATTGCACCTCAACGCGATATTACCACAATATTTAAATATTTACTTATCCATGTTGGTTCGACTTAACAAAACGGGCGTATTTCACTTTTGTTGCTCATTTCTCCAAAAATTCACTAATATTTCTTCTCCTCCACTTGGATTAACCATATGATCCTTCTTCATGACTGATTTCGACATCCAGTTAAATATTAATATTTTAATATTATTTTATTAATAAAATATTATTTTATTCTAAAAATTTTATCTTGTTTCCTTGGTTGCCAAAGTTCCTTATTATACCTCAATTGACCTCTGAATCACCCTTTTATCTCTCAAATTCTCTTCTGATAAAATATTATTATTTTATTGTTATTTACTCACGTGCGGAATATTTTATCATAAACTATTCCTTTCATCCTTTATCACTTTTAAACATTTTAATTGACCTCAATTTACATCCGATCAACGTTATTAATCATTGTTTCAAAGTATGGGGTATTTCAAAATTTATTATTAATTTTACTTAGCATGCTGATTTGATGGATATGCCATGCTTTGAAATAAATTATGCATAACATTCAATTTATGATTATATTGCTTTTAATCTGTCATGTTTTACAAATGAATTAAATTGTAATGATTTTCTTTTAACGTGATTGAGATATCTAGGTAAGGCTTATTACCACACCAGGTTAAGTGTGGTCTTTATGCACAAAGCAGTAATTGTTGATTATTGATATTTGATTGTAAAAAAGGGAAACCTGAAGTGTCGATTTATATTGGGTGGCGTGGGTAGTTCCCACGAGTAGGTAAAGGGAGACCTGAAGCCCCGATTTATAATGGGTGGCGTGGGTAATTTCAACGAGTAGGTAAAGGAGGACCTGAAGCCTCGATTCATATGGTGGCGTGGGCAGTTCTCACAAGTAGGTGATGATGTTTGAGAGAATAAGCCTAAGGGCTATACTAAACCTACCCGAGGATGATGCTCACTTGTGGATTTTTATTATACTTGGCATTAACACTTGAAATTTACTATTGAATGGCAAGTGAAATTTACATATTCATTTGTGATCGATTATTTCGCATTTTTATGTTTGAGACTTTTCATTTTACACTTGCCATTTGATTTATTATTGACTCGATATCGAAGTTGAAAGATTTTCTAGTACCATAAATACAACCGTTTTATATTTGTTTATTGGTGATTTATTTCTTTTAAGACTTGCAAGATATAAAATTAAAATCTCTCAGTTTAATGGAGTGTGTTTTCTACGCTTACTCTTAGATTTATAAACATTCCATCTTTATGTTTGTTTCCCCTCCTTGCTTGCTCACGGGGTCGATGATGATCACTGAGTCTATGAGACTCACACCCCTCTTATTTCCCTTTTTTGAAGACAGGGATCAGCCTAACACGTAATCATAGGCGTGTTCAGTCTACTGAGGTTAGGTAAAGGCATCTCTTAACTGCTTCGAGTTGCTCCGCTGTCTAGGGTCGAGTTATATAAAATTTCTAAATGTTACAAGTATTGTTAATTCATGAATATGTATTGTGGAAAACTTTGTGGTTGACATTTAATTGTTATTATGCGAAATGGAATATCAGTAGTATAATCATTGTTATTATTAATCGCATATGTACATGAGAGCATATTTAATGAATGTCTTAGAAATTTCAGTAGGCTTGTTCGAGATTTGGTGGGATCTCCCGGAGGTCTCGGACGCCGGTAGATACCAAGGAGGGGTCGTTACATGGACATAGGCATTCCTTAAGTTCATAAACATACACATTGAAGTTCACATTAACCCACAAGCTAGTTCAGCATCATACATAGCTAACATTAAGGTTGAGGGTGTTACAAAAATCCTGTGCCAACGATGCCCTTATAATCATTTAATTTCGCAAGCAAGCATGCACATCCAATAAGAACAAGTTGATAAGTATTTGTTGTTGAATTTTCATGCAAGTGCACATTATTACAAACAAGAAATATAGTAGAAGTAGAGTATCGTTCCCACAGAGCTTTGTTCCTAAATTTTACTAAGTACTAAAATCTTATAACAAATCAATCTTATTTAAGTAATTGAAACTTGCAGAAAATTAATTAAAATGAAATTAAGATAATCACTAAATTAACTGATTGAAATTAAATTTACTTGAGAAAGATAGCAAACTAAAGACCTAAGATTATGGGTTCATTCAACACTTCATCTAATACCAGCATTTTGAATTATTTTCTTCTTGGGTGGTTTTACTAACTTAGGATCCAAAGCTATGTATAAGTCTTCATTGAGATGCTTGCATAAATACCTAACTTAATTAGTTCACTTTATGTCTATAAGAATCACTTAAATTAATTTCATTAAGCTAGTGTCCTAATTTAGCTATGTATGACAATTGGTGTATGTCTACCTGAATTGCAAATCAGATCACCTAAGTGACGTAAACATACATTATTCACATCTTACTCCAACCTGAAATCTCCTTTGTTGAGTTTCAATTGGATTTATAAATTAGTTAATTGTTAATCAGGCAATTAAAAGCAATAGAATTGAATAAGCAAAACTATACCCATTCGTGATAAATAAAAGAGAAACTAATATTCAACTACATGTTGAAATCCACCATAATCTTAGAAAAGCGAATTAGTTCAAAATATCTAAATAAAACACTATTCAAAGAAATTTTAACCATGAATTCAAGTAAAAGAAAATAAGAATAACACAAAATAGAGAAAGAAACTAATATTGAAGCTTTGTGGTCTCGATTCTCTCTCAATTACTCTTGCTCTCTTATTTGATTCTTAGCTAGAAATCTCTAGAAAAGCTACTATCGTTCTCTCCCTAAAATTCTCTGAAAAATCCCTTAAATAAACACAAGTTAACCTAATTTCCAATTTCCTATTAGAAAATTTTTTATGGAAATAGGCCTCAGCGCCACGACTCTTACTTTAAGAGTCATGGCCCTCAAGTGTTCCATCTTGTGTTGTTTTCCTAGTGCAATATCCTCTTTTTGACATGAATTTTTGACCACCTTTCACTCTGAACTGGGCAAAGTGATAAAAAGAAAAATTGTAGCCCTTCCTCTAAAATTTCTATTGGTCTGAGAATCACCTTATTTGCAATTCGGTCGAGAAAGTTATGATAAAAAGACTACAACATGCTTAGCAAATTCTACATCACACCATCTCGCATATTTTACTTCCATGAAGTTCTTTACACTTGAGAATATTCAAATTCGAGACTAAATCAGAAATTTCTTAAATTAAAATTATTGATATGAAAATGAACTCAAATTACTCAAATTAAAAATAATTCAAATGCATTAAACTAATTAAAGGAAAATATAAAAACTACCTTAACTTGAAAATACAAGGACTTAGCTATTTTTGATAATCAAAATGTGGTAAAATAACTCTATATCATAAAGTTATCAATGTTTTCATCATCCAACAAACTTGTTCAATTTATAAATTATTATAAGCTCAAGGATAGCAAACATTTTCTTCACATAAACTCATTTTGCTTTAAGAAATACCAATTTAAATAATTGAGACTAATTAAGGTCATTTTTAACCAATTTGAACTATTCAAGCCAGCTCTAAATTGTAACTAGGATTGTTCAAATGGTTAAATTATTTATGACATAAGGAAACAAAGTGAATCAACTCTTTAAGCTCAATTGTCCTTGTTTAGACTACTAGAATCGATGACAATGCAACTCGTCAAGTATGCTTATTTGCTATCACTTTATCAACCTCAAATCCTTCATGGTCATGATTATGTTCAAAAATCATTTTTCCTCATAAAAAGTAATATGAAATCAATTTCACAAAACATGAGCAAATTTTATCAAAAATGATTTTCACAATCAAGCAAATATAATTAAACTCGAGAAAATAAGGAAACTAATGACAAATTCAAGATCAAATATAACATAATCTCATAGGCTTATATACTTCATTTAAGATCATGCAATTTATAACATTTATCACATTTAACTGAATTTTGCATAATCAAGATTTTTCAACAATGCTCAACGAAGAATTATCCACTTAATAAATGAATGGCCAAAATTTTCAATCAAAGAAAGAAAACAATTTAAAAAATTAATCAATCACAAGAAATTATTAATCAAGCAAAATTCTTGAATTTAAAAGCTCAAAAATATTTTTGTAATAGAAGTCATCCATTTATTTGTGTGTCAAGAGAGCTTTCAATCTTCAATAGCTTATTCCTCCTTGCTCTAGCACACTTGCTTCCTCATATCTTTTTCACTTTTCAAAGAATTGTTGCAATGAAGGTCATGGCCATGTCTTAGAGCTAACAAGCATCTTTACTCAAAGGTCGTTAAACTTGCACACTTGAGACCAAAGCTTTGATACCAATTACTAGGAATGTGTTAACTCAATAATGATAAAAAAAAATATCCAAAAAGGGGGTGAATTGGATTTCTAGAAAAATTATTTCTAATAATTCAAACTTTAAAGCTTGATGACAAGTTTTCAGATTTGTTTTCTCTTTGAAACAAACCAAAAGAAATGAAAAAGCAAATTAAAAACAGACTTTCAAAGCTCTTTAAGGTGAAGTAAAAGGCTCAAGCATAAGGATAAAGAGTAAGTAATTTCTAAAACATTTTCATGATAAAATCACAAGCCCAAGAAGGAGGGAGATTCTTAAACTTGATCTCCTTTTAAAACATGTCAAAAATAATTTGGAAACCAAATAAGCATTGAAAACAAATTCCAAAAACTCTTCAAAGCAAAGTGAACAAATATATCAAAGTAAATCAAAATTGACTTTAAGAGTTCTTTGGAGTAAAAGCAATTTTGAAAACAAATATTCAAATCTCTTTAGATCAAAGTAATATGCACGAGTAAGTGGTAGTGAAAAGTAAAAATAAAATGCACAAGTTCAAAAAGTAAAAGAAATGAGAAAAGACACAAACAATTTATAGAGGTTGGGCTCTCTTCATAGGTGCATACATCCTCTACCTTGGCTCACCAAGGTGTTTGTAATCCACTATGAAAAAACCTATTTCAAGGCTCAAGTATAACCTTTACAATAATGCCTTTTCATGGGAGCAAGAATAACCCATGCTTTTTCAAGGATCAAGCAGAACCTATATGCCTTGTCAAGTAGCAGACATAACCTTAGCCTTTTCAAGGATCAGACAAAACCTTTACAACACTACCTTTCAAAGGTTAAGGCATAACCTTTCTCTTTTACAAGCTCAAACCAAATGATATCTCTAGAAGGTGGGTTTATCTTAATAAGTACATGGAGGAAGAGTTTGGTAGAGCTAAAGAATGATTACAAAAGATGTAAGTGAAGGCACAAGGAATTTGAAGCACAAGGTAGCTTACAAGTTTTTTAGAAGAATATAAATAGCTTGTTCTAGCTTGGTTTTTCTCTCTTTTTCCTTTTCTTCTTCATCTCATTTGATTCTTGATTAAATGACCTTTTTCTCAACTCTTCTCTTTTCCAAAATGTGTTGGAGAAGTCCCTTTTATGCTAGGAAAAAATTTATAGCTGTTAAGGATGATTTAGTGCAGACACTAGTCGTTTTTCTTTCCTTTCTCATGTCTGACTACTACTTTTAGAGTCTAAGAATCGATTCTTCATTCTTCGGATATTGGTTCTTTTTTGGTTAGGAGTTTTCTACTTTTTGAGAATCGATTCTTCATTATTGATATATCAGTTCTTCTTGTTTGAGAATCAAATCTTGCCTTTCCAGACATCAGTTCTTCTTACTTCAAAAATAAACATATATCTTTCTAGGAATTGATTCTTTATGCTTATATTTTTACTCAGATTTACGAGAATTGGCTTCTTAACTATTTGGAATTGATTCTTGAGCTTCTAGAAGCTTATCTAAGTATTCCATTTTGCAAGAATTGATGTTTCCTTTTCAACAATTGATTCATTTTGCTTGAACTTGAGATTCGAAGTGTATAAAATATTCTTTTTTTCACAAAACAAATTTAAATGTCAATCAAGTAAGGAAACATAAAAGCACATCAAAAGCATTTAAGGATCACTCAAGCTATTTAAGGTCACTTAGACAATAAATTTTGATAATTTTTTCTTGTCAAAATTCTAATCATTTTCAAGCTATTAAAGCTAACACTTTGGAATACTTGTTGTAAGTGCTCTTGATGCTTCTCCAATGTTGAGCAATAAACCACGATGTCATCTAGATATATGACCACAAACTTACCTAGATAATCATGGAAAACCTTATTCATCAATGTGCAAAAAATGGTAATAGCATTGGTCAATCCAAAATGCATAACTAGAAATTCAAATATACTATACTGAATTACACAAGTGGTTTCCATCAATCCTTTTACTTGTTGGTACCTGGACTTGAGACCTAATTTAGAGAAATATTTTGTGTGACTCAGTTGATCGAAAAGGACTACTATAAGAGGGATGGCATACTTGTTCCTTACTATGACTTTGTTACAAGCCCAATAGTCCACGTAAATTTGCATGCTCCTATTTTACTTCTTCTAGAACAATATCGAGGCCCCCAAAAGTTGCTTTTAAGGTTTAGATGAACCTAGCTTGTAGTAACTCGTTTAATTGGTTCCTTAACTTGGCTAGTTCTAAGGAAGCCATCTTGTAAGGCCCATTTATAAGAGGCTTGACTCTTGAAAGTTATTTTATCTCACAATAAACTGTTTGTCGAGGCGATAGTACCTTGGGCAACTATTTTAGCATTATATCCACAAATTCTTTCAACACCATCTTAACCCTAATAGGCATTAGATCTGTGTTATCTCTGCCTTTATAAATAGGCATGGCCACATAGGAATGTTCTCCCCTCTTAATCCGCTTTTTGAATTGTAGTGCTAAAATGATCTTCTTCCCACTTTTAAGTAGAATTATGGCAAGCACAACACAAGGTTATTCCTCGAAGAACATTAAATAGGTAACAACAAAGATTGGAATGGCTTACATTTTTATCATGAAGTCTAGGTCAAGAACAACATCAAATTTATCTATAATGGCAATAGTGAAATTTACACCCCATACCTAAAGGCCAATCTTGGTCTTTACGTCTTTAGAGCTCCCCATAAAAGTCAAGGCTAATGCATTAACTGCTTTCATTTCCCCAAAGTCTTTCTCGACCTTGAGACCACACTTCTTGACCTCTCTTAGAGTGATGAAAGTGTTTGAAAGCCCTGTGTTGAGCATGGCTTTGGTTGTTTTACCATTAAACGCTACGTCAACATACATGAGACCCCGTTAGGGCTTTTTCTTTATTTTGTCAAGTTATGTTTAGAAAGCGTTAAGGAAACGAATTGAACCTATTCATGCCGGGTCCTCATCGACTACCGCAACTAAGGGTTGGGACTATGTCGTCTCTAGATTAGAGGTACATAATGCATTGAGAACCATTCGGTGTGGGCACTTTGATACATAATCAGGTTCATTACATAAGAAACAAGATAAGGAAATTGTGACCTAAAGCCCCATGTCTTGGTTTTCCTTGGTGGGGCATGTCTCTGATAGATGGCCTTCTTTCCTTTCCTTCATTTGAGGGTCTACTCACTTTGGCAAATTTCACCCCACTATAAAAGTTGGAGCTATTACTCCTTGGTGGAGGATCCTTCCTTTTACGTAAGCTATCACTATAATTAGTGAGACGTTCGACAATTGTCATCACTGTAACCACGTCCTGCACCTTTTATTGCTATAATTCTATCCTAGCCCATAACTTAAGACCTTCAAGAAAATAAAATAACTTGTCTTTTTCTATTATGTCCCTAATTTCTAGCATCAAGGTAGAGAAGTTTCAGACAAACTCTAGCACTGATTTTGTTTATACTAACTTTCACAACTTTTGCCGAGACATATACCTTAGATGTTCATGAGGCACTCGTCATTGACAAAATTTGAATGCCACCATAACTTGATAGTCCTAGGAAGATACATCATGGCCATTGTAACTTTTTCTTCTTTTAATTATGTAAAACCCGATCCTATAAATACATGTCATGACATACATGCATTGAGTAGCATGTTATTACGCTAGAAAAGCACCTAAGAATAGATGAAACCTGATATTGTACCTAACGGTACACTTAAATTGATTTAACCTCGAACTAGTTCAAATAGGAATTGTAGGATGAAGTTTAATATTTTATAGTCCAGGAATGACTAAAAATGATTGTTCGGAGTTCGAGGGTTCATTTGGGGCAAAATTAGAAATTTTGATATTCAAGGGCAAAATCGTCATTTTGCCACCTAAGATAATGATTTGATCATGGAGTGAAATTTTTGACCAAGATTAACTATTTGGAGTATAATTTAATGATAGGAAGTGAAAAAGTTTAATTCTGGTGATTTTTGGAGTGTAGGGGCAAAATCGTAATTTTGCCACCCACGGACAAAATTTGAGATTTTGAGAGAATTTAGATCAAATTTGACGAATTGGAGAATGGTATGAGTATAAGGGATGAAAAATATGTCTATGGGCAATTTTTCAATTTTTGGGGCAAAAATGTAATTTTTGACTTTTACGGGGGCAAAAGTGTAAATTTCAAAAATTACTCCACCGAGACTTTGGATAAGTCTGAGAATTTTATCTAAGCTATGGATATGTGAGACAAGTGTATGGTGAAAATTTGGAAACAAATGGATGAAATTTTAAAAATGGGCCAATGGAAAAGTGACATGTGGCATTTTTTAATGATATAATATTATTTTAATGAAAAGTCAGCCCATTTAAACCCAAATTTTAAGTGCTGGCCGGCCATAAGGAAGAACAAGAGAGGAAATAGAGAGGAAAGGAAGAAAAAAAGAAAAACCAAAGAGAAACAAGAAAATTCAAAGGGAAATTCGCGGTTTTCGACCGTTTACGCGTCTAACGGTAAGATTTTTCGATTTTAGCTTGATTTCTACCTTTCCTATGCCTTTATTTCCATTTAGCATGCTTGAGGAGAGAGATCAAAAAGTGATATCAAGGGCTGGACGAAATTCTAGGGGAGAGAAATTGAAATTTTTAGGTTTTGATTTTTAGTTAAATTGATAGTTTTAGTTAGTTAAATGTGTTTAGAAATTAAATTGGGCAAGAAATCATTAAATTTTCACAATACCCACTCTTGGCTGGATGCTCAATGCTGTACAATGATGATGAATTGATTTTATTCTAAGGAAAATGAAGAGAAAATGATGAAAAACGATTAAACGTGATAGAAAAACAAAGTAGAAAATTAACCGAGTTAATGTCCCATTTTTGGCCGAATTTTCCAAGGAAGGGAGTGAGCTGATTTTGTTGTTTTTAGAAGGTTATTGGCTGATATTTAATGGTTAGAAATGTTGGAGAGAGAATGGGATGATTTAGAGCTAAAATGGAGCGCGTTAGCAATTTATCGGGCAAAGTGCCAAAAATAGGTTAATACCGCGTTTAAGCCGTTTTAGGCTATTGCATTTCATACCATGCATTAGTATAGGATTTAAGTTAATTATATAGTGATTTAGCATCAATGTGATGAATTGTGTAAATTTTTGTAATGTGTCTAGGAGGAGAGCCTTCCGGAAAAGGCAAAGAAGTCGTACCCGACGAGTAGTGATCGGGGCGCTTAGAAAGCTTTTAGTTTGTACAAACGGTGAGTAAACTTATTATTATTGTAAATTATCTAGAGTTTATTTTTAAATGCCCTTTATGTATTTTATGAAATGAAAACGAGATTAAAACGGGATTTTTGATGTTTTAGGAATAAATGTGACAAATAAAAATATATTGTATTGATTATGAAATTGAGTAATTGGAGGCTGCAAATTGACTTGAAAAATATATATTTTCCTAGGAATGGCTTATGAGAAATGAGTATATGTGGCTATATTTTGTGAGTGCATTGGGAAATTTATGTAAGTTGTTTTTACTATGCAGGCTGGATAAATAAATAAAAGTCACGTTATACTGTCGAAATTTTATTAAAATTGGTGGGTTAGTCACTGCAGTGACGGGTTTCCGTGGACTGCCTATTAGAGGGGCACGGTAAACCCAGTTATATAGTTACTCCGGTTGTAGAGGCGAGGAGGGTAACTCCTGGGGTAGTATTAGAGCTCACTTCACGTCGAACCCCCACGTGAATGTGTAACTCGGCCAACGCCAAGGAACGGCTGGTTTTAAAAATAAAAATGTGTTTCACGTGTGAATATTTTAACACCCTTGGCGGACTCGGTTAGATGCCTCGGCCAAGGTATCCCCGAGGATTAGTTTTGGCTTGAGCCTTGTTTTAATAAAAGACATAAGCCTTAACAACTGTTTTGGTAAATTACAAATATTTTATGGTTTAAGAAATAAATTGAAAACATTATGAAATGGGTTGAAATTTGTTGTTTAAACTTGCCTCCATTTTACTCGCCTTTAGATATTTATGATAATGTCTGTTTACTCATTGGGATTGCAAAATCTCACCCAACTCCTTTCCACCCATTTCAGGTTCAGTATAGACTGTAGATAGCTGATCTCATCGAGGACTACCATTGGATCTGCATTTTCCAAACCGTAGGTTCACAGTCCTCTTTACTTTTGTTTATTCGGGGGCCCTCTTGTTATTGTAAATTAAATTAAATATTTTGGCTTACTGTATTTCAGTATGTATAAATTTATTTAGCTTTTACGCTATAAAAATTATTCACGTATAACTCTATAAATATTGTTTTATAAGAAAATAGAATATTTTCCTTAATATTTCTTTTATTTTCTTATTATATTCAAATAACCGTAATTTCGTTTTAAATGAAGATTTTAGACTTTTAAACTCATTTTGAATATGAATTATGTGTTTTGTACTTGTATATTACGTTTTAGCCAGTTTCGAAATTTTTGAAAAAAAAATGACCAAAATACCCTTGTGTGGCGAAAATTTTATTTTGATTGTTTTTTATCTAAAATAGTATATATTCTCTAAAAACTCGATATTTAACAATGATTGCTCACAGGAAAGGAAAGAAACTGATATGTAAGCCTTGCGGGGTTTCGGTTGGCATTCCGAATAATGAGTGTCAATCGGGACGTCGCGGCGATTGTCATGGGCCTGAGGCAGGTTCCGGGTCGTGACAAATTCAATGTCGCCAACTCAAAAATAATGTTTTATATCAAAAAGAAAATTCTCCAACTCTTTGACATTTCTTGTTCTTTCTTATTGCTTTAGTTATGGCACTTTGGCTTTTTTTCTCTAATCTCCTAAACAAGCATTAGAGAAACATATAGCAATCACCAAAAGATTTACCTACACTTTCAATTCTCCAAACCCACTTTGGAGAGTACTCAATGCATCCTTGGTCTCCTCACTCAAGATATTCATCATATTGGATCACTTCTGCTAGGTTGTCTCGAGATCTCTTATTCAATCAAGCAAGACCATCTGAGTCTTTAGCATGGCTTTCATGGCCTCAAGCTCCTCAATTTTTTAATGGTCCCCCAAGTGCACTTTTAGCTGCCACCATGTTTGCTTTTTCATTTAGCATGTCTCGCCTGTGCTTTGATACCATGTGTTATGGACTAAACCTCTTTTCTCCAGTTCACTATACCCCACACGATGCTTAGGTGGATATTTCCACACAAGCTAGTCAAGAATCAATTATATCTGAGCAAGCACACATTATAGCCACAAGTTAAAGCAATAGCAAAATTGGTAGCCTTAAGTTACATCATGTTATCATTTGACAAAAATCACATGTTATCTTAAACTTAATGTTAAGCAAGTGAAATTGTCTTAAATACATTTTTGATCCCCTAAGGTTACATATTTGTTTGAAAAGCTATGCATAATTAGAAAACATCATATAAGCTTTCAAACAATGCATATTCAGCTAAGAAAGCAAGAGCAAACATGCCTTGAAATGTCATCTGAATGTAGGAACAAAGCAATGAAGAAATAGTAGAAGAGAAGTGCTAATAAGCTAAGGAAACCTCAAGAAACAAGTCAAGAGTCGATCCTAAAGAAGCTCAAGCCAATCCAAAGGCATAAGACTGCAAACTTGAAGAATATAAAGCCATAGTAGACCTTGGAGAGTCCATAGTAAACCTTATTCTAGAAAGCTCAAAAAAATGAAGACTTGAACAAACATAATTCACCTTGGCTTAAGTATAGTCAACCTGGACAAGTCAAAAGCATGAAAAGGTTGACTTTACATAGACATAGTCAACTATGAAGGAGGCATAGTCGACTATAATAGCTTAGACTTGCAAAAAAACACACTATTTGGATATGGATCAAATAGAGGAAGGTTTAGACTTGTCAATATGGGCCAGCCCGACCCTAACCCTTGTGGGCTGAAAAAATATGGGCTGGGTCGAGTCAGCCCATTTTTTATATAGGTTGTGAAATCCCCAACCCAACCCACCCCTTGCTAGCCCATGGGCTAGGTTGGGCCAGCCCATTTATTTTTATAATTTTAGTTAATAAATTTTCTATTAATAAAATTATTTTATGATTTAATTCATAAATTAAAATTATTAATTTAATAAGTAAAGATTAAATACATTAAAATATATAAAATAAGTAATATTATTAGTAATTAAATTATTAATTTTATATAATTAAATATATAAAATTATTAAATTAATTAAAATTTTATTTCTTTGGCCTATAGGGCTAGCCCTCCCCAACCCACTGATTTGGTGGGCTGGCCCATCTAGGCCCGGTTTAAATATGGATCTAAATTTTCATGGCCCAAGCCACCCCATATTAAATGAAAAATGGGTTGACCCAATGGGCCAGGCCCATTTTGACAGGTCTAGGAAGGTTATCCTCAACGATGAAGCCCTAATTTGAGAAATTTGAAGAATATAGTTGATTGTAGGATCGTTGTAAATGACCCTTAAGCTTCAACAATAGTCAGATTTAATTTAAACTTGTGTCTAACTGCTCCAAACTTCACCACATCTATAAATAGTCACATTTTAGCTATTTAGAAGCAAGAGAATAACTGAACCAAAGCTTTAAACCCTAAAGAGACCTCAAACAGCTTATCCTCACTCTCTAGCTTCATTTTTGCCTTCCACCAAGCTTACAAAGTTTAATACTTGCTTCATTTGAGCTGATATTTCTTTTCTCACTATACCCAAGCTAAAATCTCTAACATCCAACCTTTATAAAGGCATTTTTTCTATACCTTGTGCTCATCTTGTAAAGTTTCTAACATAACCTTGAAAAGCTATTTATGGGTTTGTGGTTAAGCCTTTGAAAAACCATTGTTGTAAGGGTTATCGCTTAATCCCGTAAAAAAACAGTTGTAAGGGTTACCGTTGATCTGATTAAAAGGTAAGAATTGCTTTGTGGATTGTGTAACGCTTATCGCTTGATCTTGTGAAAAAACCGGTGTAAGGGTTATCGTTTGATCCCACTTAAAAGTAAGAATCTTTTTAATGGATTAAAAATTCCTTAGTTGCTAAGGGATTGTATGTAAGCATCAAAAAGGTCGAACCACTATAAAATTTTTGTCTCTTTTTAATTTTCTACATTATTATTCATTGCTTACATTTACCTTAGGAAAATAGTTTTACATTGATTTATTGCTTTACACTTAGGAAAATATTTTCACTTTTTTATTCATAGCTAGCATTTAATTTAGGGAAATATTTTTCTTTGGTATATTATTTTTATGCTTAGTAATTTATTGTTGAAAATTTATTTTTGATACTTAGTTTTTAAGAAGAATTTTTAAATACTAATTCACTCACCCCCTCTTGGTATATTGCTCTTTGAGACTTTTACACTAATAAAAATCATAAGGCATAACAAATGCCATATACGCATCCAATGATTCCATAAAAAGGAAAATGTTTTATTGAAGTAAAAGAGGACCTAGAATACAACCATGCCATTATTAGGTCATAAGGGCATCCCTAGATGGTTAACCATGCACATATCTTAATCAGTGAGATAGCTCAACAATCCATCAACTGCTCATCCCCAATAAAGAGCCATCACATTTTTATAGGTATAACACCAGGAACCATTACAATGCTTGAAATGAGAACACTCCTTCACCCAAGGGTCCTTCTCTAAAAAGTTAACAAGCTTTTACAAGTATACTATCAAGGGTTATTACATTGTATGAAATGTGGACACTTTTCCCCCAAAGCACAAGATGACTTACTCTCCTAGACAACTCTACCCCATTGTGGCCTTATACAAGGTTGGCTTATGACTAGAGCGTCGCTCTCACTATCTATCTTTGCAGGTTTGTACTCAACTAAACACCAATATTAAGCATAGATCTAAATTTTAGTGTCAATACATACGAACATGTTCAAGTCATTTGAGATTAGTTTAAGCTTATAGGATAAAAGGTAGAGTAAAATAAGGGTGAGCATTTGATCAGTTCAGTCAATTCGATTTTAAAATTTTAATAATAGAAATTAATTAAATTTTCCTAAAAAATAAAACTGATTACGTTATATTGTAAGATTGAAATAAACAAAACCAACTTATATTCAGTTGTTTCAATTGGTTTGGTCAATTTTTAATTTTTAATAATATTTATGCTACTAAAATATAGATAATTTTTTTATATTATTAAAAGTATTTATATTATGCATAATATATTTATAAAATAAATATTATTAATATTTGATTTATTTGATTAGTTTGCTTGTTGATTTTGGACATTGAAAATTGATTCACTAGATCATATTTTTTTAAAATCAAAATCGAACAAATCGAACTGATTTTTTTTAAAAGCAAATTGAACCAAATTAACTAAATTCAATCACTTTCGAATTATTTATTCAATTGTAACCAATTACTGCTCACTCCTAGTAATTAATGATACCTAGTAAAGTTTGTACACTATCTTCTATTAAAAGAAAAAAATGAACAATTTTAAAGGACATCCTATTGTTGAATTTCTTCATGTAAGTGTACATATCGCAACAAGCAACATAGGGGTAAATACAGTGTCGAATCCCACAAGGAATTGCACCAACTTAAGCTAAGTACTAAAATTGTTACAAACTAATTTTATCCAAGTAATTAAAATTAAAGGATTAATTTAAAAGCAAAATTGAACTAACAAACTAAAACTAATAGTTGAATAACAAAGTTTTACTAGAAAAACAATTGATTAAGAGCTTAGGATTATAATATCTCTCAACACTTCATCTAAATCCTCTTTCTCTTTCTAGACTTATTTTAATGGATTGATTTGCTAACTTAAAGTCCCTAGTTATTTATGAGTCTCTACTGTGGTGCTCATAAATATATCTCTCTCAATTAATTTACTATATGTCTATGTAAATTCAAATGAAAACAAATTCATTAAATTGATGCTTTAATCTTGGCTACATGCGACACATAGGTATATGTCTACCATATACGCAAATCAAATTACCTAATCAACTAAGTAAATTTGAACACATGTTGTTCCATTCATGGCCTAATCTAAACTCCCCTCGTCAAGTTGTATTTAGATATCCAAATCAGTCTAATTGGTGATCAAGCAATTAGAAGCATTAAACATATAATGGAATAGACAACTCATAATCCACTCAAATTAAGCAAAAGAGAGATAAAGTATTCAAATTACATGTTGAGTTCAATCATAATCCTAGAAAAAGTAAATTAGTTCATAATATATATAGAAAACATCATCCAAGAAAATTAATCATCAATTCAAGTCAAAGGAAGTGAAAAAAAAAAATTAAAAGTAGAGAGAGAAACTAAGAATTGAAGCTTTTGAATCTCAAATCTTTTTTAATTTCTCTTGCTTTCTTACTTTGTTTTTAGGCTCTTTTTCTTCAGAATAGTTGTTTTTTTTATCTATTCTTGAAAATCTCTGAAAAATATCCATTTTACACTTCTTAAAAAACCCTAAAATTAAAATCTCGTAAGTGCAGAATTTTTGGAAACACAATGGACTCTGCAACCCTCCTCCTTGGGTGTTGCGACGCCCTGCTCTCGAGGTGAGAGTATGGAGCATCAAACTATACCAACACCGTGACCTCACTTCACTAGCATTGTGGGAATTTAGTATTCAAGGGCACTACGGCCTCCACTATCCAAGGCCGCAGCCTTCATTTCATCATGTTGCCTTGTGCAAAAACTACAACAGTCCAGCCTCTTCCATTGCAATTTTTACCTAAATCTGATCTAAACTAAGAAAAGTAGTAAACATGAAAGTTGTAGTTATGTCTATGAACTTTTCAATGACTTAAAAATCACATCAATTGGACTTTTGTAACTCAAGTTATGCTCAAAATACTGTAGCAAATATAAATGAAGCTATCACCATACTTGAACAGATTATCTCCAAATAAGGCCTTTTCATAAAAATTTATACAAAAGCAATAAAAGAGATTAATAAGAACTAAACTTAAAGTAATTTAAAGCAATTTAACATAAAATTAAACTAAAATAACTGAAATTAAAGTTCTCAACATGCATTGAACTTAATTAAGAAAAATAACTTAAATACTCAATTCCAAACCTAAAATTTCAAAGACTTAACTACTTAAGTCCTCAAATTGTAACAAAATAACTCTATATAATAGAGTTATCATGTCCAAGATTTCTAACCTTGACTTTTTATTTTTGTCAATTAAGATAAATAAGATCATTAAATAAGAAGAGATTCTTATAGACCTCGGGAAATAAATTCCCATAATGTCTTACATTAAAACTTTCAAGGTAAAGTTAGGTGTAACATCAAAACTAGCAAAAGGAACAGCACATGATCTTCCCCTGCTAGCTAAACGATGTGCCTCTCTGTAGCAGTGAGAGAGCTTAGTTTTTTGAAAGTTTGCCATCAAAGACGTGCAATCAGAAATAATAGTACAAGAGGATGTAAACCAAACATTAGCATGCTGAACAAGATGAACAGCAAGCATTGCGTCCACTTTTATTAGGTTAAATGCCCTTTGAATTTGCCAAGAACAGTCCATCCCTAAGACCTAATAATAGAAACTTGGGTGCCCTTCACATTCACTTGAAAATGATTAGTAATAGAACCTAATAATAAAATAAATATGAATTTAATAGAAAGATAAGAACAAAAAGAGATAATACATGCTAATACTAGCCTATCTTCTAACATCTACACAAGATTAGTTTGCATGTGGATTCTTTATTTGTTTGATAACCATTCAACTTGCCATAAGTTTTCCAATGCCCCACGCATCACGCTCGTAACAATGATAATGTATTAAAATAAGATAGACATGAGTGTACCGTTCAGGCCCCCAGCTGGTTTTTTTGTTTGTTTGTGGTTGGGTGGGTTACACCGGTGTCGTTTTGAGATATCCTCTGGTTTAGGATAGATGGGAATTTCCAAATTAAAATGAAAAAAAAAAATTGAAGTAGACTGGCATTGGCATTTGGGCAATGACAGGCGCATCTATGCTTGAATTGAAATTAAATTTATGATAACATTTTTCTATATTTTTTCTCCTCCATCTTTTTCTTCCATCACCAGTAGTGCCAAAGATAATTATATAAATTATTTAGTTAAAATTATTTTACAATATTATTACAACATCTAATTAACATTATACTCTAATACTATTAGACTATGAATAGGATTTTTCTTGCAATATCTGAGGAAATTTGCATAAGCCTATAATATTAATAGCCTATGAATAGGATTTTCCTTGCAGTATCTGAGGAAATTTGCATTAGCCAACTTGGTATGGCATCCACATCTTCAAAGATGTTGTTCCGAGGTGTTGACAGGTCAGGAATTTCTCGTGAATAGCATAACTGTCCATTAGAATTTCCCCAGAATAATGCCACCAATTGATGACCATGTTTGGCCAAAATTTGTCCTTCCGAGACAAAGCAGCACTGAGTATGGCACATGCTATCAAGGCCCACATTGAAAATTTTGCACAAATATGGACCCAAAAATCTTAGCTATTTATAGAAAAGCCCATAAAAATCACAGTTCTAGCTTTAACGCAAACTAATAGAAAGAAGACAAAAAAATTTTACAATGTCAACAAGCCATAATGCCTTAACTAAACTTGAATGATCGATAATACAATCAGGTGGATAAGCAACAAGCAAAGAGCTAAAAGTGAAAGATGCTGGGATAGATAGAGGGTAACTGATGAGGACTGATCATATATTTCGGAAGAATCAACTGCTAGGGGCATCCCGTCGCTGTTTAGAGTGCAAGATGAAGGATCGGAACCAGCTTTGCTCATCATGATCGCCCGTAAAACTGCAGAGACTGTTCGAATGTAGGCGGTTCGATTCTTTGCGAGAAGCCATGTGAGACCCATCAGCTGGCAATCTTTGTTGCGCATTTTGGTGGTCCTGTCCTCTGACTTGCTTGAATTCAAAGTATTCTTCTTGTTAAGCTGCACAACATTATTCAGTTAGGAACGCTGCACTTTGTATTGGCTAATCGTTAGATTAACATAAGTTTGGTGTATGTTTCTGAACTATTTAGTTGGTGGGACACCTAATCAAATCAATTTCTAAGCTTCCCCTAGGAGCACTTGATAGCCAGCAACTTGACAAACTGTTTACGGGAATCAAACTAACTCAAAATTAGCATCAAAAGACTATTAGTCTTGTGAGAAATCTTGTTTGTACTACATCACATACTAGAGAACTAAAACAGTCCAAGAAAATTGCCGCCAGAAAACTGATCAATCATTTCAATCAACAAGGAGAAAATACTTTTGATGCATTTGGAATTTTGATGTATTTCCAAACTCTATCAAATCATATTGTTGGTATGACAAGTTGTTTTACGTACTAAACCAGGGAAGAGAAATCATTCACCCACTAATGGTAGCGATAATCCAACATTCTTACATTCTTTTCATCTTCTGTCGCCATTGGCTTTGTATGAACTCTTAGAGCTACATTAATATTCCAACAATTCGAAAATGCTTGATGAATTGCTGATGAAGAGTAGAAAAATACGTTTTACTTAATAGCGGTAAAGTACCCAGATCGAGTTTCACCCTTTAGGCTGCGCGTGACAATGGGCAGTGGCACAACATAAAATAATCTACGGAAAAAGGAAAGGCCAAACCTACTTTCCCAATTGGCCAAAAAAGTGAAAAATTAAAATCCCCAACCTACCAATCGCCGAAGAAGAGAAGAAAAACCTAATCAGATCATCATTTGTGAACAAATTGAGTTGAACAAGCAAAACGGAACAAACAAAATTGAAAATGAGAGATAGAAAACTTACCAAATGAAGGCTTTTCAAGCACTTGTTGCATCCACCAAGACCAGGAAATCCATTAACATTGCTGCTGCTACTCAAGCAATTCTTTTCCAATCTCTCCACATTCTCATCCCCAACAAGGTTCCCGTTTTGATCCACTGAGAATGCCTCAGGGCAGCTCAATGGGTGTAGCCTTATGCCACAGTAGCAATACACCACATCACATGTCTCATTTGGTTTAGCCAACTCTATCCCTTTCTGCCTCAAAGCTTTTCCTAAATCATCAACACATGTTTCCGAGTCATCTGGCAGCAGTGGCATGTCATACGATGGGGTACGACCCGCCACTGCGGGTACTACTCTGCCAGCCCCACCAAGGGCAGTGGCAGAGTAGGCGGCATAAAGCCAGGTTGCAAGTACTGGGCAGCATCGGCTGCGGTGGAGCTGCCCTGTGATCCCATTTTCATTTTTTGTGCCACAAGCACTTTTTATACCGTGAAAGAGTTCTTCTGGTAGGTCTAGTGGACAACCAACAACATTTGATTGCTCTGGAAATGCAGGGATTGTAGCTGGTGGCGATGCTGTTATAGGAAGTGGTTGGCTATTTGCTGGGTCTGGATTGGATATACTAAAGGAAGCAGGTAAAAGAATGGTGAAAAAGAGGTAGAAGAACAAAGGGAAGAATGTGGCGGAGTTTAGGGACATTGATGAAGAGAGAAAGGTGGTTCGGACGAGAAATGTGGTAGTGTGGGGGTGCGTGGGTTTGGGCTGATATGCTTTTTTTGTATGATGAAATAAAGGTGTGGGGGGAAAGTGGTGGTGGGGTATTGCGGTTGGGATAAATGTCAAGAAAGGAAAGAAAGGAGGAAAAAAAAAGGAAGTGGGGTCGCGGAAGCTCAGGCAGTGGGGTTGGGAAAAGTTTGGCAGCTTGCTACCTCGGTTAAATTTTAGTTTTCAGAATGGCACCTTTCAAGTTAGTGGGGATTAGGAATAGTATCATGAAGACATCATTTCCGGAGGGAAAGAAAAGTTTGATTGCCCAAGTGTTTATATACTATGTTTTCTATTTGAATAATGATAGATGGACATCTAAATTTTTGGACCAAACCCTACTGTTTGATAATTGCAAGATACAGAGTGAGTTTCGGGAGGTTCTGGTAGGATAAAAAAAATTAGTACAATTGGTGTTCCTATTTATTTCATCAGAGTGAGTGGGAAAAGGTACAGGATTATAGAGACTTGGGGTTAAGGGCTATATCCATGAGTAGTCTGCTAGCGGGAATGAACAGTTGCAATGGCCGAATACTAAATTTGTCCACATTCCAAGCAATTTAGTGGTTGTGTAGCGTTGTCTAAGTTAGCTGAATTAGGTGATTCAATAAACAGTGGTAGCTTCGTATTGAATTGGATGTTATCCATTGGAGTGAAGATTTTTCAACATATAATATTAATGCATGATTTGTTTTCCCTTGGAAGCTCAAACAAAGAACAGTGTCGGCCCAAGATGGAGCCTTTCAAGGACAGCGACTGATAAGACTAGAAATAATTGCAGAGGATGAAAGCCATGAAATCCCAAGGGGGTAAAAATTGATTGCAGGGCATCATCACTTTGACAGTTAGCTGGGGAAAATCCCATTTGTTCCATAGTTTCTGCTGTTTTTCTTGTTTAGTTTTTGGCATTGAATCCAGCCTAACCACTTTTGGTGTGTTCTTGGGGAAAATATGTTAACATGAGGACCCGTATCACGTGGCTAATGGAGGTATAGGGTGGGTCAGTTTGATTTTCCTCCAGTGGGTTGGCTTTAATCTCAACTGTGCATGGCCATCTACCAGAAGATAAATGCACGACTTTGTCAGTAGCCCCGGTCACTACTTCTCACCCCAATGGTCAAAAGCATTTGCTTCGGTTGGCAAGCACTGTAATTATACACAACAAACAGTCATAAAAACAAATATTTAACGAGGGATGCAGATAGAGTTCGATACCTGCAAGATAGAGTTGAAAAGGGCAAGAGTTTCGGCTTGGCTCCTTGACCATCATCGATCAGGTCAGTCGTGAGTGAGACTAGTCCCTAGTGAGATAAAAAAAAAAACCATACTAAAGAGAGATAGCCACTCAAGAATAAACATGGGAGCCCCTATAGCGGAAGCCAGCTGCTTGCAGTCGGTAAAGGGTACAAAAATTACCTTAATTATCATAGTTGAGTTTTACCTACAGGCTACGGCACATTATCTCTTTAAATTGTCAATTTTTGTCTAAAAATATAGCAAAAAATAAATAAATGAATAAATAGAGCTGTTGAACACCCTGTGCTTGAAAGTCCTTTTTGCTGGCGATTATTTCTTCAGTATTGCTAATGATAACCACTTGATCTTCAGCATTATGAATTATTCAGGCCTCGTTTCTCCAAATCTAGCTTTTTAATTATTTTAAATCTTGTCTTTGTTCAATCGGTAGGGTTTCTTCAGTGCCGGACAAGCAAAATTGCTAGGAGATTAGTCATCAATCTCAGACGTTGGAGACATAAAACTATGCTGGAAGTTAATAATAAAATATATGCTAATATAATACTAAAATTTAACAAGACTTCGGCACTGGAAAAGTGAAATTAAAAGTCTAATACCCATAAAATGCTAGAGTCAATATTGAATTGTAGTTTGGTTATTACAAGAACAAAAAGAAATAAAGAAAAATCATAACAGTGTATTAAGTATAGATATTGTATCAAGGCATGTGTAGGAGAGTGTGCTTCTTGAGCTGCATTACTGTATTTTATAAACAAGATTTGGAGCTGCCTAAAGCCTAATGTAATCTAACATGCAATTTTCTATTTATGCTTTTGAGATTCTATTCTTCATCATCTGAGTCCCCACTAGGGATTGAAATCAGTTCCCTTTCCTTTCTTTTTTTTTTCCTTTTCTTCTTCTTCTTTCCTTTTAATTTTTGTTTCTTTTTGGAAACTTTGGACAAATGAAAGTGTGTCAGGGATATTGACTGTGTTCCAAGGCTCAAAGCTCTATTTGTAGATTTTCTAAGCAAAGGGGATTTGACTTTTAATTTGGGTATCACATAATGCAAATATAAAAGGTGTTACCCTAACATAAAGTGACAAAAAGGACTCAAGATATTACAACTTGCGAGTCTTTTATCTTATATATTAGATCACCTTGTGTAATTTTTTTTTAACTTTTCTAGAATATAAGAAGATTTAGTGGATCGTGAGGTAGATAGTGACAAAGTATTCTTCTCTCATCCATTAATCTTATCCCGTCCTCAATGTGACAAAGACAAGAGCTTGAAATCTTTAGATTCAGTTCAAGTATTATATATTTGAATTTTATTCAATTTTATGTTAAATTTATTTCACTATTTATTGATTTGTTGGTTTAATTTGTTTCGCTAATTTCTTATATGAGATGTAATATAATACTTAATTGTGAATGTAATTTTTGTAATAAAAAAATTCCAATTTGATATCTCAGAATAAAATTTCAAGTTTTGATCGTTTCATGTTCATCAAAATTTTTTTTCTCAGTCAAAAATAAACTAGAACTTTATCCCTATAAGATGAAGATTAATGCAAAATAGCAAAAGCACTTTGCAGTGTCAAGAAACAGAAAAGAAACATGGAAAAATATATAAAAAAAAACACAAAGCAACAAATAAAACTACCACCACCAACAAGAACAGAAACACCACAAAGCCATAACCTAAGCCCAAATTTTGTGATAGTAAATATTTTATTACAGTTTTGGATTTAAGAAACAAACGGAAAAAACATGTATCTCAACTGCAATGCCACACTAAATCTGGGACTTAATTATTCATAACAGATTTAAATTGACATTCATATACTCTTTTTCAATTAATCAATCCACTTATGCTTTTAAGAAAAATACATATCTCAATATTCTATACGTCTTCTCTATTATTGATGATATTATTACTGTAAGCTATTAATTTGATTAGAGTCAAACACTTGACAAGCAAATTTATATTCTTACCAGACAGTAAACAACAAAATTAAATGTGGATTGTTGACCAATAAAATTGAAGTTGATTTGCAAAGCCTTCACATTTTATTCAGTTTTTAACCCTAAATTTGATCTTAAAACCTTTATAATGCAACCAGTAATTGCATCTCCTGTCATTTTATAAGAGTTTGTTTGCAGAATCATATGTAAAAGATTTTACATATATATATATATATATATTGTGAAAGAACATTTGTGTAGGAATTCGAGAAAATTGAGATTGCACGCGTCCCTGTCTAAAGCAGCTGATTGTTCAAAAGACTGCTAAAAAGAAAAAGCCTGCGTTGGCTCTCTTTCTCATTCTCTTTCTCAGATAGCTTTCATAATCACGAGAACATTTTTATTTGTAGGAAATTGTGTTAATGCTGCCATCCATGGCAAATGTCATTGGAATATCACTTCTTTCCGCCTGGCCACACACGCCTTTTCTTCACGAGATTTGTGGCATTTACATTTATTATAAGCAATAGTAGGCACTAGCTAGCCCCAAGAGCTTTGGTCCACCAAATTCTTCTTTTGTTTTATAAGTAACATGGCAGAGGGGCGACATGGGGCTACCCCAAAGGATAAGTTACTTTAAAGCATGGTTAAAGCATTGATGTAGACCTAGCTCTCGCCTGAATCTAATAAAAGTAATTGTTATGTGGAAAAGACATTTTAACAGTAGTGAAGCTACTTACTCCAATGGAGGATTAAACCACCACAAAAAAAAAATAGAAAATACCTAGTAATTGATAGGGACTCAGACTATTGGTTATATATGATCCTTGACATGCTAACAATGGAGTTTTTAAATTGCACAACATTTAAATAACTGTTATATAGCCATTCATATATAATAATTTTTTATTTATAATTAACTGAATATGTGTCAATTGTATTAATTTTAATGAATCTATATAACTTAATTTTCATTCAAACTAAATCTAAAATTTTGCTTGCACTTTGTATTATTGTAAAAAGTATATACATCCTGCAGTTTGCACTTTTTTTATACACATATTATATGCCTACGATTCTTAAAAACTATCTTCACAATTTTGGTACTATAATTTTGTCTCAAAGCAGGTGAATGAGTAGGTGCTGTGTCTATACTTAATGCATGCGATTGCAGAGGATATATAAGGTGAAAAAAAAATCGACAATGTGGAGCCATGAAAGGTGAGTTTGGACAAAATTCCAATCTTTTTATCTGCTTTTTCTTCCTGTCCAGTGGAATAACACACTGGGTTCTTTTTCTTCTTTGGTGTAATGTTAAATGAAACACAGATGGATGCCAACTAGGTAGTACAAAGATGATTCCAAAAGAGAATAAAGTTTTCTCGGGCAGTCTGAAAATTATTCATAAACCAAATGCACACTAGGAACACTCTAGAGGCAAGATTCCACATATTGAAGGACTTATTCTGACACTGATAAAAATATATATAAGCAGACTTCCTTTATAATTGCACTTTCATCGGTAGTGATCATTACAGATTGCAACTTTTTGGTTCGATAATACATGGATTGTACGGAGTACATGGTATAAAGTAAGAGTTGTATAATGCTTGATTTACATGGAGTTTCTTATGCATGTCAAATCTGATGTCATAGGTATTATTCCATCTTTTTATAATATAGTTTTAAGTCAATTTGGTACTTCTATTAAGCAATTAAAATCTGATAATGGACCAGAATTTAGACTATTTGATTTTTTTACTCTATTGAAGGAATTGTACGTCATTTATCATGTGTAGAAACATCACAGCCGAATGGTATAGTCGAAAAATAGCATCAGCATCTGCTTGTGGTTGCCAGAGCATTGTTATTCTAGTCCTATTTACCTCTAAAATTCTGGGGAGACTCAGTGTTGTTAGCAGCCCATATCATAAATAGAATTCCAAATCCATTACTGCAAAAAAAAACTTATGAAATATTATTTCACAAATCTCCTTCATATTCCCATTCCAAAGTGTTTGGTTCTCTTTGGTTTGCTACTACACATCCACATCATAGAAAAACTTTGACCTAAGAGCTGTAAAATGTATTTTTTTTAAGCTATCCAACTCAAGTGCAGCTCAATATTTTTAAAGGCCTAAAACACTTAAATATTTAAATGAGATATTTTTTATTAAAAATAAAAAAATACCATTAATTGGAGATCATTTAAAACATATTATGTTTAATGAAAATAAGAAAAATATTTGAAAATAATTAGCATTATGAGAATTGGGAAGTGATAAAAAATAAAGATTTATTAGATACATAATTGGAAAAGTGAGAGAATATGTAATTTTATTAATTATTTTGGCTTTTACATAAGTCAGGAAGTGAGATAAATAAGTGAGAATTAATAGGAGGTAGGAAGTGAGAAAAATAAATATTTAATAGACACTTAATTTAAGAAATAGTTTATTAATTATTTTAATTTGTATATATCTTTAATATAATTTTATATTATATAAAATTATGGGGCCTAAAGCAAGGGCTTTGGTGGCTTTATGCTAAAGCTGGCCTTGATCCAACTGGTGTTAAGTGTGAAATCCCACCTTAAATAAGAGTATAGGTTAAGAAAAATCCTTAAGTGAGCATGCATGTCTCATGTTTTGAACATTGAAACTAGGTTTTAAATTTGTATAATTCATATTTTGATGTTTTGAGGTGATTTATGAAGTCTGGCATGAATTGGAGTTCAAATGGACTAGTTTTTAAATTGATTTTAGCTACAAGAGAAAATCTATCGATACATGGTCTAAATGTATCGATAGATTTCATCCAGAAGAGAATCTATCGATACATGACAAAATGTATTGATAGAAATTTTTCAGAAACTAAATTTATCAATACATTCCTAAATGTATCCATACATTTCGTCATTTTCATAACAATAAAAAGGGTAAAAACGTATTTTCACACCTTAACTTACAAATATGCCACATTTTTTTAGGGTTGGCAGCCCTCAGTTGTTTTTGCAAGGTAAATCTTTAACTTTAAAGCTTTCCTAACCCATTTTTAGTCCAAATCTCCATTTTGATGATTTAATAGCTTAATTTTGAGTTTTTATGGAAAAGATGACATTTTTAACTTTGAAATCTTTGAATCCTAGCTTTTCCAACACTAAAAATATTGTTTATGTTCTTGATGGTTAAAAATCAAGGTTTTGTGATTTTTCTAAGCATCTAGGCTCATTTAAGGTAAGGATGAAGAATTTATGGATTTTTAAGCATCTATTACATTGGTAGCAATAGTTTAAGCTAGAAAATTATTTTTAGGTGAACCCGAACTAAAATAGCCTAGAGTGATTATTATACGATACCTAGACTAAGTATTGATTACAATAATTGCTGGATGTTTAGGAACGGTTGAAACTCCAAGAATTTCGCTGGATTAGAGATTCACATGTTGGTAGAAATTAACTTTCCAAATGTGAATGGGTGCACCTTTTTAAGTATGTTATACAATAAAGTTAGCATGATTTATCGACTAGTGTTTATTGCATAATTTGATTGTTGTGATGAAATCGATAACTTTGATTAGTTGTGCACAAATGATGTTGACAAGGTTTTCAAAACTATTATGTAAGTTAATATCTTTATTACATATTAGCTTTTAACAAGGGGGCACAAGCCTTTTTTAAATGATTTTATTCAAAGATCCTCAATTACTCTAGCCCACTGGCTAATGTGGGTAACGAGACATCTTTTTGAGTAAGTGAATGTGGATAATATAATGCTCACAAAATGTGAGAAAAGTGAATGTGGATGAGTAGGTCTCTACCATTTCAGATTCATGTGAATGTCATGATTTGCTATTTGATGCTTGATCTTAGTAGGATCTTATATAAACTTTTAAATTATTTTATATGTGGATTTAAGCCTAATGTGGGATAAGAATACCACAGGGTCAAGATTGGAGAATGTGCCATCTTCTCACCTTATGAATTTCAATATGGGGTAAGAATACCATAAGGTCGAGTTGGGCGAATGAACCACTTTTCCTTCTTTAAGCCCGATGTAGGGGTAAGAATACCATAGGGATGAATTGGGCAAAAGTACCCATTCTCCCCTTGTCTTTGTTAATGGTATGTATAGACACCCTATTTGTATAATAGACATTGTGACGCCTATGATTGGTAAGTTAACGATTATTGTGCTTATGTTGAATTATGATATTAATCATTATTGGATGATACATTCATGTAATGAATGAATGATGCTGAATACGTGAGTTCGGGAACTCCTTTCCGATTTCTCTTTGTAAATGTTTTGTAAGTTGAGCTTTATATATTATTGTCTCTTTATGCAATTTAAGTTTCAAATGCTTTTATAGAAATGTTGAAATGAGATTATTGCCATTGAAAGGATTAATTATATGATTATCATGTGTTTTTGCAAAGCATGGTTTACAGCAAAAACTCTCCCCTTTGGCTTGTTCCCTTCCCCGTATCCACTCACGTAGTCTTTCTGACTCACCTATAATTATCCTCTATTTTGTTTTACAGATCAATAGCTTGCTTGGCTAGGTGACTTGTGGACTAGTAGCCCAGCTTATTCATGGTAGGTGTGGTAGAGCCTTCTTTTCGGCCTTCTAATGTCATTACACTTCGTAGTGTGTTGAGTCGAGTCTTGAACTGTTATTTTGATAATGACTTGTGTAAATAAATATTGATTTACTTATACTTGTATATGCTTTCGTATATTATGTTAAGTCCCGAATATGGGTGCATGTAAATGATAAGACTATAATGGATAAACCATAGCCATCTAGGCATAGGGTGCGTGTCGGACCACAATTATTATAACACTATGAATATTTGCATGGCATGTAATAGAAACTACATCATACATTGAAAAATTTCGCATTGTGGTGGCCTTGATGAATTATTTGCATATTCTTAACTATGAATGGAAATGTATATGAATACAATGGATGACTAGCCCATGCATTATTGGTTTAGGCTTGTTTGGGCCTAGTGGGCTATACCCACGTAGATCTATGCACCGATCACAATCCCTCTAAAAAATAGGATGTGACAAAGTTGGTATCAAAGTTTTAGGTTGTATAAGTCCTTGGTTTTTCATGGTCGTGTCGCAAAGTGTTGGGGTTGTCTGTGAGAATCTTGTCTTTGCTTTGTATACTTGAGTACAAATTGAAAATGGAAAACCTGTAAATGATTTCTTGTTTGTCTTCCAAGCTTGGTTCCAATTTACTGGGACACCTACTATTGATAATGTGGAGGATTAAGCTTCAAAGCTTGAGACAAGACACCTAGTTGGGGGTGTGACCTTTGAGCAGATAGCAGCCAATATGCATGACCTAGTCCAAACTATAAGAGTTATTGTCTAGGAGATGTTAAGGCAAAGACGTCACGGTGAAGGATCACCTATTGTTCAAGTATCCCCTAGTTCACTAAGTTAGAAAGACCATCAATAGTTTGAATGAGGGGTAGTTTGAATATTTCTCTACTAGATTTCTTGAGGTTCAAACCTTAATCATTCACAATCTGATGTGTCAAAGAAGCCCTAAGAATTTCTGGATGGTATAGACAAGATCTTAACTATAGTAGGATGTTTTAGTACTTGAGCCGCGGAGTTAACTAGACTTTGTTTGGAATATGTGGCTCAAGAGTGGTATGCATCTTTGCATAGGGGTAGGCCAACTGGTGCTGCTCTGCTTACTTGGGATAAGTTTAGTACTATATTTCTCAATCGTTTTTTGCCCCATGGTGTACGACATGCTAGAGCTCGAGAGTTTAAAGCATTGGTGCAGACTTTGAGAATGACATTAGTAGAGTATGATGTTAAATTCGTACAGTTGGCTCTATATGCACCATATCTCATCTCCATGGAAGAAATGAAGATTAGAATATATATGGATGTGTTAGTGGAATCCTTGTTTAAGGGAGTGGCCTCTCAAGACTTTGATTCCTATGCCTCATCCATGGACTGTGCTCAAGGATAAAGATAAGGAATTTTAAGACTTAAACAGCTAGAGATAGGTCTAAGAAGGCCAAAACTAAGAGCCATATGGATTCTAAATGTAATGGGGCATCTTCTTCCACAAGACAGCTGAGAGACATTCAATTTTCCCGACAAGGGAATAGTTTTAGGAGTGGTGATAACAGATGCAATATGAGGGATGGTAGGCCACCATGACATTATACTTCAAGATAAGATTGTCAATCTACTCCATTATGCCTTATTTGTAACAAAAGGCATCGAAGTTGATGCCGTAAGGAGACTCTATCTTGTTTTACTTGTGGTATACTTGGACACATCGCTAGGAAGTATCCTAAAGACCGACAGTCACAAGGATCTACCCAACCAGCCATAGCACTAACTCCTATTGCTACACAACCTATTGGAAATGTCAAAGGATCTCTTGGTAAAGGTGTTAGTAATGCTTATCAAGGTAGAGCATCAGATTCTAGAGCTCAAGGCACAACTGGTCAAGGACAAGCCAGTTTATGCGTTGATCCCACAAGATGAACAAGCATCTAATGCCATTGTCCCAAGTATTCTACCCATTTGTTCTATTGATGCATATGTGTTATATGATCTCGATGCTACACATTTGTTTGTTTCCCTATATTTTGCACCTAAGTTAAGTATAGAGCTCTCTAAGAGAGAGCAATATTTGGTAGTTTCCACACCCTTGAAAAAGGTGTTTATGGCCAGCTACGAGTATAGTGCTTGTGTGGTTTAGGTTAAAGAGAAAGACACACAGACAAACTTGGTATTGATGGACATGCTAGAGTTTGACGCGATCTTTGGGATGGATTGTTATCTCCCAACTATGCTAGTGTGGATTGTCACCACAAGAGAGTTAGGTTTGGCTACCTTAGAAAGTCATCCTTTTATATACAGGGAAATTATAGCATGGCATCGAGTAGTATTATTTTGACCATGACTGCTAGTTATTTATAGGTGAAAATTATTTATTGTCATGAAATTAGTGTTTATGCATTCATAAAAAAAATAGTAATGTGCTAAAAGTATTCATCACATAAAATCCATTAACAAAAGTGATCCATTACATCAAATATTGGTTTGATTACAACTCAAGAGACATCTTCACATCTACAAATATTCACCAATTCGACTATAATGACTATACACTCAATCAACTATTATTCTTGTTCCCATTTAGGATAGACCTGACTTCTCAACATGTTTGTCTTTTTAGCCATTCTTCTTGCCTTGAAAGTCACCTCTCTCATTTGTCTGATCAAATACTCCATCTTGTCGAGCCCAGCCCTAAATTATCTACCATGTTACACATGAGACTGATAGAGTGATTGTGTATTTGAATAGCCTTGGAAGAATATTTAAAAGTCGGTATTGTGCTTAGAAGTACAAGTAAGTCGATTTATACCTTGAACTAATTAAAATAGGAATTTAAGGTGAAATTAAGAGTTTCACAGCCCAGGGATCACTCAAAATGGTAATTTAGAGTTCGAAGATCAATTTGGAGTCAAACCGAAATTTTCACTATCCAAGGGCAAAGTGGTCATTTGCCACTTGGGGATAAAATGAGAATTTTAGAAAAGATTTTTTTGGCCCCTATTTGACTTATTGGAGTATGATTTGAGTATTGGAGTATGATTTGAGGTTTAGAAGTGAAAAATTTTAATTTCGGTATAATTTGGAGTATAAGGGCGAAATGGTAATTTTGCCACTTCGGGGGCAAATCGGTAAATTATTACCCCCGACACTTGTTAAGACCAAGGGATTTTATTCATCATGGAAATGGATAAACATAAGAAATGCGTGGTGGAGAATTAAAGAATTAAAAGTCAAATATTTAAAATTTGAACCAATAAGGAAATGCCATGTGTCATGCTTTTATTATTTTATTATTTCTTTATAAAAAAGGCACAAAAATCAGCCCATTTCTTTCATATGGCCGGCCGAACCAAGACCAAAGAAGAAAAAAGGGAGAAAAGAAAAACAAAAACCCTAGGTGGAGAAATTCAAGGGAAAATTAGTGAAAATTCAAGAAAAGAAGTGACAAAAGGTAAAATTTCTTGATTTTGACTTGTGATCTACCTTTACCATGCATTTCTCCTCATTTTCCATGGTCAAATTACATGTTTTCATGATAAATTCATGGCTGGTTGGAATGGGTATGGAGAGAGAATGATGTTAGATTGATTTGATTCTAAGTTATGTTAGTGTTTTTAGTTAGTTAAGCATGTTTAGAAACAAAACAAAAGAAAAGAATCCATTTTCCCCATGAACCTTCAATGGCCGAACCCTATGTGAAGTGTAGAAGTAATGAATTGATTTTGGGATCAAGTGAATTGGTTGAAAAATTAATGAAATGATGATTTATTGTGAGAAAATGGAATGGGAAAATTTTTAGTGATAGTGCACCACAATGGCCGAAATTTTCAAGAAGAATTGTGAGGGTTGTTAGGCTGAATTTTGGATTATTGGAATTGTATTTAGTGAATTGAAATAATAGAAATGAAATGGAGCAATTTGGAGCCAAATCGACACAATTGTCATTTAATCGGGTAATAGGCCAAATTAGGTCAGCACCGCATTTAAGCGACAGTTAGATAAGTTGCATATCATATCATGTATATACACCGAGCTTGAATTGATTTTATAATGGTCAAGCATTGATGTGGTGAATTATGTATTGTACATTGTGGATAGGTAGTGAGTAAATTACACTGGTAAAAGTACAGAGATTGTGCTTGGAGAATGGGATTAGGAGTACATCGACTCCTAGAACTGTGAGTAAACTTATTATCATCTTAATTATCTAGAGTAGTTTTATACAATTTTGTGATTTTATGGAAAATGGGTTTAAATGGTAAATTGCTATGTTTTAGGAGAAATTGTGATTTTATAAAATGATTTTATAAATTTTCTAAAAAATTGAATACTGGTTTTGAAAATAAAGTAATTGGAGACTGCCTGCTTGTGTTGTAAATTTATGGTTTTAAATTGAATGGCTTATGACAATATATAAGCATGAATGGCTAAACTAATTTTGGGTGTTAGAATTATTTGTACTGTGTATTCAGCCTTGAGAGGCTAGGTTGCGATAAATTGTCATGTCATGCAGAAAAAGATTTTATAAATCAGGTGGTAGATAAAATAATCCATAGTCACTACAGTGGTGGGGTTTTCCGTGGACTGCCTATGAGAAGGGCACGGTAACCCAATTATATATTTACCTCCGGGGAGAGATGTTGGATGAAGTATCTTTTGAGGTAAAGATTTCAGTGCACTTCACGTGGACCACCGCGTGAGAGTGAGACTCAGCCAATGCCAAGGCATGGCTAAAATTTCGGATGTAAAGACATTTAACAACCTTGGCTGACTCGGTTGGGATAAATCTCGATCAAGGTATCCCTGATAACTGAGTATGAGAATGATTTTTGGCACAAGCCAAGCTTTTTCAAGAAATCGTAAGCCTATTTGTTTCTTTGGTTGAAATGTGTTGAAAGGTAATGAAATTGCAGTATGATGACTTATTTTAATTCGTCTCCATTTACTCGCTTTTAGATAGTTTAGATTGTGTCTGTTTACTCACTGAGATTTTATAATCTCACCACCCTCATTTCCTCACATTTCAAGCTCAGGGAATTCCATAATTAGCTGACTTTGACAAAGACCTTCATTTGGACTTGAATCAACAAAAGCTGTAGGTTTTCAGCTTCCGATACATTTTGGTTAGACGTGAGCCCACGTGTCACTGTAAAAGTAATTTTATGCTTTGGCTATTTGCTTTATAGTATATATGAATATAATTAACTTTTAAGCTATAAGAATTATTTACTGATAGCTTTATAAAAAATTATTTTACAAGAAAATAATTTATTTTATTGAATATTTTTATTATATTGAAATGGTCAAATTTTCACTTCAAATGAACGTTTTAGATACTTAATTTGTTTTTAAATCACTAAATATATATTTTCTACTTACCTATTACATTTTTAGCAAGTTTTGAGATTTTCAACAAAAAAGACGAAAATGCCCCTGTGAGCTAGAAAATAATATGTTATGATCTGATTTGGAAATCACTCGTAATCCTTCGAATTAAAATATTTGATAACTATTGCTCACCGAGGAAGTGCGAAAGCTGATACGAGAGCCTTGCGAGGTTTCGATCGGCATTCGGGGTGAAGAATGTCTGTTGAGGCTTCACGGCTGTTGTAACGGGCTCGATGGGAGTTCCGGGTCGTGTCAATTCAAGTGGTATCAGAGCGTGATTTTGGGTTTAAAAATCAAAATATTTGGTTTTAAAATTATTTTAAGAAATCCGCACTGACACTGCGTGGCCCGAGTTAAGTTAAGTCGAATAGAATGCATGTGTCTGCATATAGAGACCTGTTTATTTTTAGGGTGTATAAGAGATTAAGTGATTGTCGTTTGATTTCATATAGGTTTTGAAGTGTGTTGGATTACGCTTAACATGTCTAGGGGGGACAGTGATTCTGATATTTCACAAAGTGTTAGTGAGGGACTAATAGATTTCTCTACTGAAAACCGATGGTGTCCTAAACTTAATAATCCAGAAGGAGATCCATTTAGAGTACCTACTAATTGGGCTACATCAGATTTGAGAGCGAAAGTTAAAATAAGGAAAAGTCCTAGTAATAGTGAGACTAATGAGAGTGTTGATAGTAATGACGTAAATCAAGGCATGAGAAACTTTCTCTTAAAAGGAATTGAGGAATATGCCAAAGGGAGGAAGAAAATGAGGATAGCAAAAGAAGAATATTATAGTGGGAAAGCATTGGCATCAGTCGTTAGACATTCTTCCCCAGGCTGAGGGAGCAATGTAAGTAAATGGCAAGAAAAGAAATAAGAAAAACTTGAAACGGACTCGAAAAAGGATCAAGATGAAAATGATCCTAAAGATGTTTAGTACCTTGTTGAAACTTGTAATACTGTAATCCTAGACAAATGTAGTATAAGAAGGATAATAACCCTCTATATAAAAGGCTTAAGAGTTGACTTTCGTCTTGTATAATATAAACGGATGATGGAGTAGTTGTTTAAAGGACATAAGGAGTATAAAAATCTTTTAGTTTGACAAAGGTAGATTAGTAATATACGTATTGAGTATGAATAATTATCTTAGTGGCAAGATCGATTATTTTAAATAAGTACTGAAGGTTGAAATAGGAATCCATTAATGGTTCCAACAATTATTAGATCCAATAACGATTAAACCTTGCAGTAATATGAATTGATCACCAGTTAACAAGATTAAGTCAAGGATTATAAATTTAAGTATGGAGGGAATTAGAAGGTGATACCGTAAAATTTTAAAATGAGAAATATAATCGGTTACGACTATAAGAATAGTGGGATACTATAAATAATGAATCATTAGGCGTGTGATGAAGTTGTGATTTATTGAACCATATGGGAAGACTGTTCTAAGGTGGGACATAGGACATCAGGATTTTTGGAGATGTTTATAGAGGAAGATATAAATTGTAAAGTATGTTTTCCCCCACAAGTTTTAATTTATTCGAAAAATTATCATGGTAAAGATATGTGAATATTAGTAGTGAAATATGCCCTAAGGAATAACTGTGGCATATCACATAGATAATATAGATATGTTGGGGTCAGTATCCTGATCATGCATCTGTGACAGAAAATTACTTTGCTAATTGTAGTATAGACTCAAAAAGGAGCCAAGCCATTGTGAATGACTAAGGTAGTAACTCCAAAAGTAAAAGATTTGTTTTAATTAAGTAGATTCCAACGGCTACATTGAAATAAATTACCTTGTGGAGTATTAAGATTAATAATGTATTGATCAAAGTCAAATCTTATGAAATAAAGAAGATGAGAGATTAATAAAAAGGGACATCAATGTTAAGTAACGAATTTGTGAATAAAGGATTACGATGGTGGCATAGAAAATGAGTACTATAAAAGATTACTATGAGGATTTATAATTCTTGTATTAACTCAGTGGAATGAAAAGTGATTAAATGAAGCAACTCTTGCGGTAAACAGCGAAATAGTGAAGTTGATGTAGAGTCTTATTTATAGTCAGTGATTGCAGCACCGATTATAAACAGGAGGCTGCGTAGACTCTTTATCTTGGAAAACCACTTAGCGTAATCCTAAATGACATAAAGACTCATGATTGAGAGGATTATTGCTGATCAAATTCTAAAGGGTAATAATAGATATAAATGAAGTATTCAAGTTGAGTTGGAAATAAATACGAGAAGCAAATCAATATTCCCTATAAAGGAGATAACAGGAGAAGTTGAGCATCGAAAAAAAAGATAATACCCCACCTTTCCTTTGAATTTGATGAGAGAAATTTTGACGACAAAATTTTATTTTAAGGGGGGTAGTGCTGTCAAGCCCAGCCTTCAATTATCTACCATGTTACACATGAGACTGATAGAGTGATTGTATATTTGAACAGCCCCGGAAGAATATTTAAAAGTCGGTATTGTGCTTAGAAGTACAAGTAAGTCGATTTATACCTTGAACTAATTAAAATAGGAATTTAAGGTGAAATTAAGAGTTTCACAGCCCAGGGATCACTCAAAATGGTAATTTAGAGTTCGAAGATCAATTTGGAGTCAAACCGAAATTTTCACTATCCAAGGGCAAAGTGGTCATTTGCCACTTGGGGATAAAATGAGAATTTTAGAAAAGATTTTTTTGGCCCCTATTTGACTTATTGGAGTATGATTTGAGTATTGGAGTATGATTTGAGGTTTAGAAGTGAAAAATTTTAATTTCGGTATAATTTGGAGTATAAGGGCGAAATGGTAATTTTGCCACTTCGGGGGCAAATCGGTAAATTATTACCCCCGACACTTGTTAAGACCAAGGGATTTTATTCATCATGGAAATGGATAAACATAAGAAATGCGTGGTGGAGAATTAAAGAATTAAAAGTCAAATATTTAAAATTTGAACCAATAAGGAAATGCCATGTGTCATGCTTTTATTATTTTATTATTTCTTTATAAAAAAGGCACAAAAATCAGCCCATTTCTTTCATATGGCCGGCCGAACCAAGACCAAAGAAGAAAAAAGGGAGAAAAGAAAAACAAAAACCCTAGGTGGAGAAATTCAAGGGAAAATTAGTGAAAATTCAAGAAAAGAAGTGACAAAAGGTAAAATTTCTTGATTTTGACTTGTGATCTACCTTTACCATGCATTTCTCCTCATTTTCCATGGTCAAATTACATGTTTTCATGATAAATTCATGGCTGGTTGGAATGGGTATGNAAAAATTGATGAAATGATTATTTATGGTGAGAAAATGGAATGGAAAAATTTTTAGTGATAGTGCACCACAATGGCCGAAATTTTCAAGAAGAATTGTGAGGGTTGTTAGGCTGAATTTTAGATTATTGGAATTGTATTTAGTTAATTGAAATATTAGAAATGAAATGGAGCAATTTGGAGCCAAATCAGACACAACTGTCATTTAATCGAGTAATAGACCGAATTAAGTTAACACCGCATTTAAGCGGTAGTCAGATAAGTTGCATATCATATCATGGATATACACCGAGCCTGAATTGATTTTATAATGGTCAAGCATTGATGTGGTGAATTATGTATTGTACATTGTGGATAAGTGGTGAGTAAATTACACTGGTAAGAGTACAAAGATTGTGCTTGGAGACTGGGATTAGGAGTACATCGACTCCTAGAACTGTGAGTAAACTTATTATCATCTTAATTATCTAGAGTAGTTTTATACAATTGTGTGATTTTATGGGAAATGGGTTTAAATGGTAAATTGCTATGTTTTAGGAGAAATTGTGCTTTTATAAAATGATTTTGTAAATTTTCTAGAAAATTGAATACTGGTTTTGAAAATAAAGTAATTGGAGACTGCCTGCTTGTGTTGTAAATTTATGGTTTTAAATTGAATGGCTTATGACAATATATGAGCATTAATGGCTAAACTGATTTTTGGTGTTAGAATTATTTGTATTGTGTATTCAGCCTTGAGAGGCTAACTTGCGATAAATTGCCATGTCATGTAGAAAAATATTTTATAAATCAGGTGGTAGACAAAATAATCCATAGTCACTGTAGTGGTGGGGGTTTCCGTGGACTGCCTATGAGAGGGGCACGATAACCTAATTATATATTTACCTTCGGGGGGAGATGTTGGATTAAGTATCTCCTGAGGTAAAAATTTGAGTGCACTTCATGTGGACCACCGCGTGAGAGTGAGACTCAGCAAACGCCAAGGCATGGCTAAAATTTTGGATGTAAAGACATTTAACAACCTTGGCGGACTCTGTTGGGATAACCCTCGATCAAGGTATCCCTGATAACTGAGTATGAGAATGATTTTTGGCACAAGCCAAGCTTTTCAAGAAACCATAAGCCTATTTGTTTATTTAGTTGAAATGCGTTGAAAGGTAATGAAATTACAGTATGATGACTTATTTTAATTCGTCTCCATTTACTGGCCTTTAGATAGTTTAGATGGTGTCTGTTTACTCACTGGGATTTTATAATCTCACCACCTTCTTTTCCTCACATTTCAGGCTCGGGGAATTCCATAGTTAGCTGACTTTGACAAGGACCTTCATTTGGACTTGAATCAGCAAAAGTTGTAAGTTTTCAGCTTCCGATACATTTTAGTTAGACGTGGGCCCACGTGTCACTGTAAAAGTAATTTTATGCTTTGGTAATTTACTTTATAGTTTATGTGAATATAATTAACTTTGACGCTATAAGAATTATTTACCGATAGCTTTATAAAAAATTATTTTACAAGAAAATAGTTTATTTTATTGAATATTTTTATTATATTCAAATGGTCAAATTTTCACTTCAAATGAACGTTTTAGATACTTAATCTGTTTTTCAATCACTAAATATATATTTTCTGCTTACCTACTACATTTTTAGCAAGTTTTTAGATTTTCGACGAAAAATGATGAAAATGCCCCAGTGAGCTAGAAAACTATATGTTATGTTCTGATTTGAAAATGACTCGTAATCCTTCGAATTACGATATTTGATAACTATTGCTCACCGGGGAAATGCGAAAGCTGATACGAGAGCCTTACGAGGTTTCGATCGGCATTCGGGGTGAAGAATGTCTGTCGAGGCTTCGTGACGATTGTCACGGGCTTGATGGGAGTTCTGGGTCGTGACACATCTGGTCTTGCTTTTGCACGTTGACTTGTCTATAAGTTTCACCCCAATCTTGGATTTGGATGCTTTCTTGCTTGAGGCATTCATATTCTCGTTGATAAGCTCTCATAATCTCCTTACGCTCATCGTATTCTTGCCTTAATAGCAGAATGGATAATTGCTAGAATCACACTTGGTTTCTTAATCCATCATTATATGCTTGAAGTTCATTGCTTCAACTTTCTCTCATTTTTATTTCCCTTTGGAGCTCACTAAACATGGCAAAGAACTTATTATTTAGACCTTGATATTTATTTCCCTAATCTTTTTCTGTTTTTCAAACTTTTCCCTTTTATTCAGCTGCTTCTTTTTTCATTTTTTCACACTCTTTTTGAAGATCTTCATACCATTACTTCCAACTAGCACTTTCAACCTCAAATTTCTTTTGGGCCAACTCACATTCAAGTAAAGCATCCCACGGCTTCGGGTCAATTGGGCAATAAAGTGCACTTTTTTTCGGGTATACCACATCCTTGACTCGTTGAGTGTGCCATATTAAGTACCTAGTATTAACTTTATCAGCGTATATTCTTGGTTTTCCTAATTTGTCTTTTTCCATTCCTGTGCAATTTCTTCAATATTTTTCAAGAATCCCCGACTCTCCATAAGCAAATTCCAAGGTATTGAGTTGATGCGTCATCAGCACGAATTGTTCTAACCCAAATTGCTTTCATACCATGATTGGTGCAAAACTAATTGCTCCCCATGGTCCAATTAACGATACCCAAGGTTCATCACCACATTTGTACATAATTGGATAGTGAGGCATCCATGGAGCTCTCCATGTTACTTCCACACTCAAAAGTTTTCAAAGCCTCGAAACCTATTGCTCCTTAGTCTTGCTTTTTGGCCATTCATTTTCACAAAACTCTTTGATGGGAGCAGTTTTTGGATGAAATGGTTTTCTGAATCGCTTGACTTTACATTCGAAGTGGCTTGTTATCCAAATAGACAAAAATTATGCACATCCCACAAATTGTCCTTCTTCCTTTCGACAATAGTAATTTTGTCAAACCCTACTTTGTAAAATAATTATAATGTCATTCACATGCTTGATGGAAAGTTTGTATATTTAGGAAGTTCGAGAAATCGTTAAAAGACGATATTGCCCCTAATGGTATCATTGAGTCGATTAAGCCTCGAACTAGTTCAAATAGGAATTCTAAGGTGAAATTAAGAGTTTCACAATTCAGGGATGACTCAAAATGGTAATTCAGAGTTCGAGGATCAATTCGGAGTCAAACCGAAATTTTCACTATCTAGGGGTAAAATCGTAATTTTTCCACCCGAGGACAAAATTTGAGATTTTGAGAGAATTTAGATCACATTTGACAAATTGGAGGATGGTATGAGTATAAGGGATGAAAAATATGTCTATGGGCAATTTTTCAGTTTTTGGGACAAAAATGTAATTTTTCACTTTACGGGGGTAAAAGTGTAATTTTTAAAAATTTACTCAACCAAAACTTTAGAAAAGTCTAGAAATTTCATGAAAGACATGGATAAGTGAAGAGGATTGAGTGGTAGAAAAAGAAAGTCAAAAAGATGGCTAGAAAAAAATAAAATAATAAAATATTCAAAAGATAAATAAAATAATAATATTTTATTAAGCCTATTAAAAGGCTTGAAAATTCCAGAATTCTTCATTGGGAGGGTCAGCCAAAACCAGCAGGAGAGAGAGAGAAATAAGAGCAAACCCTAGAGTGAGAAAATTCAAAGAAAAAGTGTGATTTT
>NC_030852.1:4834277-4841046 GCF_000208745.1 Theobroma cacao
TATTTTATTTAATATTTTATTTATTTTATTATTCAAAAAAAAAGAGGAATGGAAAAACTGGTACAAAAGCCTTGCGAGGTCTCGAAAGGCATTCGGGGGAAGAATGTCTGTCGAGGCTTCGCGGCGATTGTCACAGGCTCGATGGGAGTTCCGGGTCGTGACAAATTTAGTGACCTAAAGGTTTCTACTAGGATCGATGGTGAAGGATTAACCTTATTGATGACTTGCTTGAAAAAATCAATGATTGCCACCTCAATATGCCCTAAAACTTTCGAAAAAATGACTAACCCATATATTGCTAATGCCATCACAAGTTGATCTTGTTTAGTGTCCCACTGCTTCATGATGTAGTCACGTAAAAAGCTCCATGGGATGCATTCATTGTTTCCATTTTTCCTTATGTTTTGATCGACTTCCTCAGGAGTTTGACCCATCATTCTAGTTAGCTTTTGTCTATGACAGGTCTTGTCCTTTCCAATATATCTTATCTAGATTATCAAGATTTATCCAGAGTAGAGCTGAATATTTTTTGATCGTCGGCACCATATCCACTTCATTAAATACAAAGCATCTATACGATGGATCCCATAATTGTATGATAACCTTTAACAACTAGTCATTAATTCGAACGTTAAGTAATAAGGCTATATGGCCATATTTTTTATCAAAATTTCCTCGAGTTGTGGCCCTTCACCTTTCCCATATGTTGAGCAAGTTTGTGAAGTTATTCTGTTTAAGATCAAGGTCAACCCCTTCAGATAATGAAGACATGTGACCTTTTGCCAAGCAATCTCCCTTACTTTGTTGGGTGCTTGCCATGTGTTGTGTTACTTCGTAAATCCTGTCATAGTGTGAAGAATGCCATGATGACTCCATGAATGCAATCGGATTCTCCCCCCATCAATGGTTGTCAAGTAATGAATACCTTGTCCTATATGAAAAATTATGATGCAAATGTGTATATGCAAAAATAACAACAAATTCAAGTCAGTATAGTAAATGAGACTAAAGAATATTAACTTGCATTTTAAGAAAATCGATGATTGATATGATGGGTATTTATCACATTATCAAATGCTACCTAATCCATAAATTTTATTATTATTATTATTTTGGGTGGGAAATTTAAAGTAGAGGGAGTAAGAGAAGTTTTTTCATGTGTGCCTAGTCAAAAGGTATACTCTCACGGGAAAGGCTATACTTAGGAGAAGGTTGCTCACCATATTCTATAGGTTGAGTTTTGGGTTCAAACAGAGTTAAAGGTTCCCAAATTGTTCCTCACTATGCCCCACTTAGATAAATAAGGCACCCCAATCCTCACCCATTATAGGTTTCAAACGGATTAGGTTCAATCTGAGTGGGAGTGTTCACTAACCCATACGGAGGTTATCACCTCACGAAAACGTAGCTACTAAACTCCCTCATAACAAAGGACAAAGCCTAAGTAGAAGGCTTATGCATTCATGCAAAATGTGTTGTGTGTGTGAAAGAATGTACCAACCTTTGACTAATAGTCTCACATCCCTCTATCCTAAATTCTCCATAATTATTTAAAAACAATAAAACAACAATGAAACAATAAATGCACTTTACAATAATGCACAAAATAAATGCCCAAGATTAAAGGAACATTTAATTATTCAAGGCTTAGGAAAACCTATGATTAATTAATGGTTTGACTCTCAAAGGTTCCCCAACGGAGTCACCAAGCTGTCATAACGTGTGAGTCCAAGAACCCAATCACTAGATGTGGAAATTTAGGAATTGCCACCAATCTTTTTTATCTAGGTGCGATTGGCCACCTATTACATTAGTTCTCTTTAATGGGGTCTTAAATTGATTTTAGGTCCATCTAAAGAACTAAAACCTAGTCTACACACTTTAGAGTTAGGTCCGAGAGTACGATTACGTACGGGGAAGGACTAACACCCTGTGACACCCGTTCTATGAACGACACCAATTAACCATTTGTTATCCTATCTTTAACCTTATATACTGATTATTGTTCTTATGTTCCCTTAATCATTGTTCATTCTTGATTTTACATATTTTTATTTTTTTAATCTTTCTTTCTATTTTATTATTATTATATTAGTTTTGTTCTTTTTTTATATATATTTTTTAAACCAAAGGTCAATTATTCGGCTTTATTGATGCACATGATGCAATTATGAAATGATGTAATAATTTACCAATTTTAAACAATGGGAAACAAAAACCTTGTATTGGAAAAATCATTCGTAGATAATCCCAACGCTTTAGTGAAGTTTAGAAAATTTTCTCATCTAAATATATCCTTGAAATAACTCATCTTTACAAGTTTTTTGAGAAGATCCCATCATCGAGGTCCTCGTCTCATTAGCAAAATAAACGTGTCACATGCCATGTTAAGATAAAATTATGAATGATGCCAAATGAACGCGTTTATAAATATAATTTCTTTGATTCTAATTTCTATAGTAATATATTTAATATTTTATGTAATTAAATATTTTTTTATTCTTACTATATTATTTAGAAAAAATATTTTATTTAAATCGATCATTTTTTATGGGTTATTATTATTTTATTTTTTTTGGAACTACTTTTATTGAATAAACAACTTGGTTTCACTAATCTTTTATTTGTAATAATTGTTTGAGTTAATTAATAATTATATTAATTTTAATTCTAGATAAAATATTATATGAATTTATTCCTTTAAATATTTAAGTTAACTATTTGAATTAATGAGATATTGGAATATAAGATTAGAATTTATCCTAACGTTTTAGTGAAAACACTAATCGAATTCCTCACCTAAGAGAGTCATATTGGAAATAGCAACTCTTTGCCTTCCCAGATGAAATTCCATCATAAGGGTTAATTCAAATAATTTTTTTTCTATATGACTATAAAGAGTATAACTATTCTATTATTTTTAAGCATGGATATTCTAATTTCTTCTTTTGTTTTTCTCTTTTTTCTTCTTCTTATTTTTTTTAACATATATGCCTATTTGCATTTTATATAGCTAGCTATGTCATAAAAAAAACTTTGCATTAACACATTTTATTTATTTATTTATAATGTTCCCTTTTTTTATATACCTATATATATTTTGTATAATTAACTATTTCATTAAAAAGCTTGCATTAACACATTTCATTCTATTTATTTTATTTTATATTATCCTATTTCTTCTTTATTACATATACTATATATTTCATAAAAATCCTTGCATTATACATTAATAGAAAACTAAAAAAATAACTAAATAATCACTAAACAAAAATGAAATAAATTGGAACCAAACCAACTAAACAAACCCAAACAAACATAAAACCTTTTCCAGAGAGCTCATACCTTTCTTGGGCTAAATGACCTAAGTGGTTTGGGAACAGAAAAAGAGAAGCCCACGCTTGGTACGAGTCCAAAATGAGGCAAACAGGCTTTGATGGCAGCCATCCAAAACACAACCATTTTGGCTAGAAAGCCCTAAAATTTTTCTACTTTTCTCCTCCTTTTCTTTCTATTCCCGTAGCTTCTTTTCTCTTTCCCTGTCCATTTTTTTTCTTCTTCTTTCCTCTGCCACACGATTCTCCTTTTCCTCTATGTAAACCCCAAGTCAAGTCTTATCTTTTACTCCCTTTTGAGCCACAAATCTCTGCCCTACCTCAAAACCCTAACTAAAAAAAAAAGAACACAAATAAATACTACACTTCCCCAAAACACTATTTTTTTTCCATTTTTCTCTTCTATTTTTTTTTTTGTATGTTGTGGTGTAGCACCAACTGCTAGAGAATAAACGAAAAAAAGCTAAGGTTTCTCTATTTATTATTTTTTTTAGGGTTTCTTGAAAATTTTTTGTTCTAGGGTTTGTACCTAATTTTTTAAGGTTTCTCTATTTTTCAAAAAGGTTTCTAGGTTTTTTTTTAAAGGTTTTCTACTATTACACCAGGGTTTTTCTTTTCTAGGGTTTTCCTAAGGCTTTATTCTCTAAGAGTTTTTTTTTTCTCATTTTGTATTGTTGTATATATACTATTCCAAAGGGTTGTTTATTGGGTACTCTTTGGTTGGCTGTTGATCTCTTTGTGCACTGACCTATACCTAAGCGTCAAAACGCTTCTGGCAAAGCACATTTTGTTGTACATTTCTTAGTTTTTTTTTTTCAACTAACCCTTCAATTTATTTCAAAATGTTATTCCTGTTCATTTGTCTTAATTCCTATTTAGTTTAGTTTAATTATACTATTTGATTTGTTTTTAAGTTTAATTAATAAATGAAACTTGTTTTTGGGTCATTAGGAAGGCTTTGGTAATGGGTTCAAAAATTAAGACCCACAGAATATTATAAAGCCTGGACATCATCAAGGCCTAGTAGGATCATGGTAGATACAATTTCCAATCTGAGTCCAATATGAGCCTTAAAGAACATATAAAATAAATGAAAGCAAAAAATATAAGATAAATATAAAATTAAAAATAAAGAAAAATATTTAACCAATAATAAAAATGGTGTTCTTACAAAAATGGTGTCTATAATAATCTACCTAAACCTAGGAGAATAAAAGTAACGGCTATAGAAGATGTCACGACTCGGAACTCCTCATCGAGCCCGTGACAACCGTCGCGAGGCCTCGACAGACATTCTTCACCCCGAATGCCGATCGAAATCTCGCAAGGCTCTCATATCAGCTTTTGCACTTCCCCGGTGAACAATAGTTATCAAATATCAAAATTCAAGGGATTACAAATCATTTCCAAATCAGAACATAACATTTTGTTTTCTGGCTCACAAAGACATTTTCGTCATTTCGTTTTTTTTTAAATCTCAAAACTTGCTAAAAATGTAGTAGGTAAGCAGAAAATATATATTTAATGATTTAAAAACAAATTAAGTATCTAAAACGTTTATTTGAAGTGAAAATTTGACCATTTGAATATAATAAAAATATTCAATAAAATAAACTATTTTCTTGTAAAATAATTTTCATAAAACTATCGGTACATAATTCTTATAGCGTAAAAGATAATTAAATTCATATATACTATAAAGCAAATAACCAAAGCATAAAATTTCTTTTACAGTGACACGTGGGCCCACATCTATCCAAAATGCATTGGAAGCTGGTAACTATAGCTTTTACCGATTCGAGTCCAAATGAAAGTCCTTGTCAAAGTCAGCTAACTATGGAATTCCCCGAGCCTAAAATGTGAGGAAATGAGGGTGGTGAGATTATAAAATCCCAGTGAGTAAACAGATACCATCTAAACTATCTAAAGTCGAGTAAATGGAGACAATTAAAATAAGTCATCATACTGTAATTTCATTACCTTTCAGTTCATTTCAACCAAATAAAATCAATCCATATAAATCTAGTAATCAACTTGGCTTATGAATTTCTTAAAACTTTGGCTCATGCCAAAACTCATACTCGGTGATACCTTGCGCAGGGCATCCAACCGAGTCCGCCAAGGCTGTTAAAATTTTGTATACACTTAAAATATATTTTTAGTTTGAGAAAAATACAGTCGTTCCTTGGCGTTGGCTGAGTTCCCCTTCACGTGGTGGTTTGGCGTGAAGTGAACCCTAAGCTTTACCCCAGGAGAGACCCGACGTGCCTCTCCATTCGACGTAATAATATAATAGAGTTTACCGTGCCCCTCTAATAGGCTGGTCCACGGAACCCCCTCTACAGTAAATAATTACTATATAATCCACCAATCAATAAAATTCATTCTAGCATGACATGGCAATTTATCGCAACCTAGCCTCTCAAGGCTGAATACACAGTATAAATAATTCTAACACCAAAATCAGTTTAGCCATTCATGCTTATTTATTTTCATAAGCCATTCAATTCAAAACCATAAATTTGCAACACAAGCAGACAGTCTCCAATTACTCTATTTTCAAAACCAATATTCGATTTTCTAGAAAATTTATAAAAATCATTTTATAAAATTACAATTTCTCTTAAAAAATAGCAATTTACCATTCAAACCCATTTTTCATAAAATCATACAGTTGTATAAAACTACTCTAGATAATTAAGACGATAATAAGTTCACTCACAGTTCTAAGAGTCGATGTACTCCTAATCCCAATCTCCAAGCACAATTTCTGTACTTTTACCAATGTACTTTGCTCATCACCTATCCACAATGTAAAATACATAATTCATCACATCAATACTTGACCATTATAAAATCAATTCAGGCTCGGTATATATGCATGATATGATATACAACTTATCCGACTACCGCTTAAATGCGGTGTTGACCTAATTCGGCCTATTATCTCCAATTTAACTCCAAATCAATTCTTCTCACTTTCTACACTCCAATTATAACTAAATTACCTCCATGACTATGAATGAGATTCAATTTATCAGTCTCGATAGCAAATTACGAAAATACCCCTAGTGGGTAAAAAATTATATTTTTGCTCCAAAAATTCCCATTATTTTTCTAGGCTCATAATTCATCATTTCTTAACCAATTCTCCTAGAATGAAAATCAAATTCATCCTCACTCAACACATGATAAATTCGGCCATTAATGATTGTGGGAGAAAATAAATTCTTTTCTTGTTGTTTTGTTTCTAAATATGGTAAACTAACTTAAAACACTAACATAACTTAAAATCAAATTAATCTAACAACTTTCTCTCTCCTAACCCATTTTTTCAGAATTGAATTCATCATGAAAACATGTAATTTAATCATGGAAAATAAAGAGAAATGCTTGGGAATAAGAAAACTCAAGCTTAATAGAAAAAATCTCAC
>NC_030852.1:4841765-4911158 GCF_000208745.1 Theobroma cacao
TGTCATCTTCTCCCCCACTTGGATTAACCATATGATCCTTCTTCTTAACTGATTTCGACATCAGGCTAAATATTAATATTTTAATATTATTTCATTAATAAAATATTATTTTATTCTAAAAATTTTATCTTGTCTCCTTGGTACTCAAAATACCTTATTATGCCTCACTTGACTTCCAAATCACTTTTTATCTCACAGATTCTCCTCCGATAAAATTATTATTATTTTCTCACTTGCGAAATATTTTATCTTAAACTACTCCTTTCGTCTTTTATCACTTCTAAACATTTTAATTGACCTCAATTTGCATTCTATCAATTTTATTTATCACCATATCAAAGTATGGGGTATTTCAGAAGAAGTTAGAAACCTCAATGATTTTAAGCTAGAAAAGTTAGTATGATCTTTATTCACCTATGAAATGACATTAAAACAGGAAATTGATTTAGAAGAACCTAAAAAAGAGGACACTAAGAAAAAGGGAATAGCCCTTAAATCTTTAGTTGAGGAGGAAGAGAGAAGCACAAGGAGTGAGAGTGAAAATGAAGAAGACATGGCCATGCTAGTTAGAAAATTTAATGGATTCATGAAGAAAAATTTTAGAGCTAGAAAACCTATAAGGAGGGATGTGCCCAACGAAGAGCATATAAGAGAACATTTGATATGCTATGATTGCAAGAAACAGAGTCACACAATGTATGAATGTTACAACAACAAGAACATTTCAACAAATCTTAAGAAGATGATGATTAAGTTCATTTGAAGCAATAGTAATGACTCATAAGATGAGGAAGATGAGATAGTTGCAAACTTTTATCTCATGGCACTTGATGACTATAAGATCCAAGAAATGGCAACTAACTCTCACGAGCCAACCATTGAAGAAGGACCATCACTTCGAGAGCCTCCACTTTTCAATGGTGAAGATTTCTTTATTTGGAGATATAGAATGAAGTACTTCATCATTGCAAAAGATTATCATGCTTGGAAGCAAATTAAGAATGGCCTACACAATATAGAAAAAGACATGGATGATTGGTGTCGTAATGTGTGGGTTCGAGAACCCGACCGCTGGACGCAGGAAAAACTAAGGAGTAGCCACCAATCTTTGTTCTAGGTGTGATTGGTCACCTATTGACTCGAGTCTAATCGACGAAGTCTTAAATATATTTTAAGTTCGTCGAGAGAATTTTAAACTGGTCTATGTCTTCTAGAACTAGGTTCGGGAGTGCAGTTACGCCTGGGAAAGGATTAGCACCTCCGTGTTACCCATTTCATGAACGGTACCATTTGACTTTAGATTATCTTATTAGGGCCTTAATCCTTAAATTTATTATGTTCCCTTAGTTATTGTTCATTTATTTTAGTCTCTATTTTATTAAAATATTTTATTTGACTCTAAGGTGTGATGTGAACATGAGGTATTGTGAAATGCATGACATAAAATTCAAATAATGTAGGACAAATAACCTTTTATAATGGACATTCTCCCGGATCTACCCATCATACTAGTGGGATCTAGGGATATTCTCTCACATAAAGAATTATCCGAGAAATTCACCTTCGCAAATTTGACGAATAAATCCCATCATCGGGGTTATCATACACCTTTTAAAAAAAATTATATTTTCATGAATGTAAACTTATTACGAGTAATAGCCTTTTTATTAAAGATGTTTCCTGAGCACTCCCATTGTACTGGTGGGATCTAGGGACATCTTATCACCTAGGGAACTTTTCGAGAGGAAATCACCTTCGCAAGATTTTCGAAAAATCCCAACATCGAGATTATCATACGCCTTTTAGAAACAAAAATTATATTTTCATGAATGTAAACTTATTATGAGTAATAACCTTTTTATTAAAGATGTTTCCCGAGCCCTCCCATCGTACTGGTGGGACTCCGGGACATCCTTTCACCTAGGAAACTTTTCGAGAGGTACTCGCCTTCGCAAGATTTTCAAAAAATCCCATCATCGGGACTTGTACTTGTGGACAACATTATCTATATGCCATGACATGCGTGATGCAATAAGGACATATGCTATGCTTATGGAATTCATTATTTCATATTATATTTTTTATTTCTAAACTCACCTATGTCTTCCTTGCTATTTCTTAGGGACTCTCTTTTCTATATTTCCTTTTATAATTATGCATATTAAGAATTATATATATCTCTATGTTATTTAAGTGTATATTTTTTCCTATATAAACTATCTTTTCACTCAAAATCTATAGCAAGATATCCAATTTCATAATTATATATATATATATTCCATTTTTCTCTTTTTGTTATCTACCATGTTACCTTTTCATAACACTTATAAATTTATTACTATATATATTTTATACAACTAGATATTTGAATTTTATGTTTTAAACATATTTATTATTTGGAATTTTCCATCATCGTATATTTTTATTATTTATCTATTTATTTATTGTCATGAGTATTACCATTTTCATAATTTCATTTTTATCTTTGGATAACTTACATATATGTCATCTTTTCTCTTATATATGCCATATTTGTATTTATATTTTGTTTGACTAATTTATTGTATAGTAATTTTTTATTTATTTAAAATTAAAAAATCTCGAAACCTCAAAATCGAGGCCCTCCCATCATACTGGTGGGGCCCTAATTTGGCTTTAGAACCTAAGAAAAATTAGCCCGGGATTGCGACTCCTCGCATCCCGGCTAATCATCCCATCATCGGTATTGATTATTCATCATTCCTATAATTAGTTTTATTGTGTTTTAGGATTCAATTTTCTAAAGGTTGATTTTAATACATATATTATCATAATTGTTCGACTAACTTTACTCCTCTTTTTAATGTCAAGTATTAAATATTTCTTATTTTATATAATCCATTTATAATCCATTGAATATACATATTCCCTTATATATTTTTTACCTAAATATACCACACCCACGACTCCATAACTTCCATTTTTCACTTAATTTAATTTATATATATATATATATTTTAACCAATCACTTATTTATTTCATTCATTTTCATATTTTTTATAGATTTCTCTAAAAACATATCCCGTTTAGCAATTTATTTTCTGTTTTGCATATATACTTCATTTACCTTAGTTTAAATATTCTTTCAAATCAAAGTTCTTTTAATTCCTAAACATTTTTATTATTTATGAAGTTTAGAACATTAAGCTAAAATAACTAAATCCTAATCATACATAATTAAACATTAATCCTAAGAACTAACAAAATGAACCAAGCCAAATCACTATTGATCTGAAAAAAATGATAAAGAATTTACCTTTATGGGCCAAATACCTAACCAGCTCCAGTGCATCAGCTTCCCTATGGCTCAGATTCTGCTCCACACACTGTTTGAGGAATGAAAAAAGAAGTCTGCCTCTTTTGTAGCTATCCGATGCCGTTTTAAGGACTCTCACAACTGGTTACTCTAAAACCTCAACAATATAAATTACTTTCCTATCTCTTCTTCACTTTTCTCCTTTTTTTTTTTAACTCTATCTCTCAAGCCGCCGAACACTATCTTCCTTCTAAAAAAAAAATCGAACCTTTCCATCCAATCCTTCAACTCTTCCCCACTGGCAGCTTGAAACCTTCATTCCTCTTCACTTGCTCAACTAATTGGACCTTCCCCTTTCTCTCCTTTACCGTCGATCGGACCTTTCTTCTCTCTCTTCGGTAGCAAATGGGCCTTTTCTCTCCCTTAAATCGATGACAACTAATCCAAGCTCTATCCTCTCTAACCAGCGACGGATACCCAAGCTCTATCCTCTCTACCGATGGCAACTATTCCTCCTTTGGTTCGCCAGTTGCTTAAGCCAAAAAACCCCTCCCTAAAAATCAAAATCTACCCTTAAAAACCCAAACCAAAAACTCTCAAAAAAAAGTTCCTCTGCATCTCTCATTTTTCATTGTATTTTTTTTATTTTTTTTATTATGGTGTTTCTCTTTTTGGCTATTGTGTTTATGTTGGCTACTAAAGAACTTAAGGTTTTTCTAGGGATTTTTTTTTTTTTACTGTTGGTTGTAGGTTTTTTTTTTGTAGCTGCTACAATAGTGCTTTTATACCCAATTCCAATCTTGGGGGTGCCACAACGTATTGTGCCTGGCAGGGTGCAGTGCGCACCTTACTAGTCATCTAGCTTTTTCTCTGTCTTCTTTTTTGTTGTTACTATTATTTTGTCCTTAGTCTCCATAACACTATAATGCTTAATTAACACATAAAACAAGTAGATAATATCAATAATAAAAAAAAAGTATAGTCTCTACAATTGGGATTCAAATGATTTTGATTTGATTGAACTCAATGTCAAAGTAATGCACCTTGTTTATAGTGGACTCGAAAAAAGACAATACAATCAAGTTCAAAGTTGTGTGAATGCTAAAGAAATATGGGAGAAGCTAGAAGAACTATATGGACAACCTCTAGAAAGAAAATTAAAAAAAGATGATCTCTTAGATCAAAGTGCAACAAGTGAAGATGAAGAGTTTAAGCAATTTCAAGGGTCAACATAAAGCTATGAGGTAGGATCTTCTTCCCATGAGCCACTTGTCAATACAAATAATGAATTGGAGAGTATCTTTGAAGAACTCAGTTTCTCATTTCAAGATCTAACCTTAAGCCAAAAAGAGAAAATCACAAAGCTTAAAATTGAAAACAATTCATTGATGGAAGAAAATTGTCACGACCCAAACTCGAAGGCCGTGACTAGTGCACAAGTCCCACAAGCATAGCTCGTGATTCTCAAGCAAGCCTCAAAATACAAAATTACAAAACAGCTCATCACTAAACATAACAAGATTTTGCTAGAAATTTCACAAGGGAATTTATTATACTTCCAATCCAATGAGTCCACTCTACTGGTTTTGTTTTTGTTTAGTTGGTATTGGTTTTAATTTGTTGATGGTTTTGTAGGTGTTGTGTTGCGTTATATTTTCATTTGGTCACTTGTATGAGCTCGAACCTATTACATACGCTAAGACATGGTTATTTTGTATATAACACAAGTATGTAAGAGATGTTGAGTTTACGTTATATAATAAATTCCCTTGTGATATTTTTGGCAAAATCTTATTATATCTAATGATGAGTTATTCTGCATTTCTATATTTTGAGGCTTGCTCAAGACTCACGAGTTATGCTTGCGGGACTTGTGCATCAGTCGCGGCCCTCGGATTTGGGTCATGACAGAAACAATTAGTTGAAAATTGATGTGGAACTGCTTCGAAGAAATTATGATTGGTTAAAAGAGGAAAATTGAAAATTGAAAAATATTGTGAAAGGAAAGGAAAGACATTAGAAGTGGGGAGGCTCATAAATTCAATGTTTAAATACTTGTTTATTTATATGCTTGTTAAGACTAATCTTCAAGGATCCAAAAAAATTTGGATACCAAAAATCAAATGAAAATATCTCTCATAGAGGTGCTAGAACAATGAGGAACAAGGTCCTAAAAAAGCAGCTCCTTGACACACAAAGGAATATTGTGAATGATTATTTGTTCACTCTCCCTTAGGCTAGATAAGTTTTTGGCTACTTGAATTGGTATCTTTAAAGTATAGTACGCTTACATGAGAAAAATGGTTTCTACCCTTGAGCTTATGTTGATTGATGGATTGAACAATTTTGTTTCATGATGAAAGCATTTATTAACTTGTTCTTGTTGAAAGTACATGCTCTATTGCAAACTTGAATGATCACAAGAGTACTTTTAGTTCATGATTATGAGATATTTGAAAACGATCATTGGTATGCATAAATATATTTCACTATGCTCATCACATACATAAATCATTTAAAGTATATCTGAATAAAATTGAGTGATGCAAAACTCAAGTGCTTCAAATAATTTTTTTTTTTTACAATTTTTCATGCTCAAATGCTTATTCAAGGAAAAACTCTTGAAATATATTTTGTGATTGAGACAAATTGATTGTTTCAAGGTTGACTCCTTAATTATGTATATGAGATTGATTAGAATGAGCTCATTGAACTTCATGAAAGTTATTTTTGGTTCATCTATCATCTTGGTCAAGTCACATGCTCATATGATAATTAATCTTGCTTGACCTTATTAATCAAATTCAAAACTTGACTTGAGCTATATGTTTGAATATAAACTTGATTGTCAAGTTTGATCATGATCTATATATTGTGTTAACATAGTTGAAACATCTTTTGATTATACATTTGAATGTTGAGTATAGTTGAAACAACTTTTGATTATACATTTGAATGTTAACTATGTCTTCCATGACCTTAAGTGATTATATGATCTAAAGACCTTGTATGTATCTAACTCTAGCTTATAGGTTACTATGAATGACTTGAAGTTTGAAATGGCCTATAGTTTGAATTAGCAATGAATGCCTAAGGAGCCTTGATTGAATGTTTATTTCTTGAATCTTAAAAATTGGTATTTATTGATACTTAGATGCTCATTTATAAATACATTCATGAGTTAAGTGGCATATTTCTAATATATTATGACAATTGGTATCACTCATGAATCATGGATTAATAGAGAAATAGCATGTACCTTGAACTTCAATGATTACATATTTTGGTATATAACTATATATTCTTTTTGGAAAATGAAATCATGCTTGTGCTTAATTGGCCATAATATTCTTCTACATGATTGCAACAAGTGCAAAATGCCATGGAAATACTACATTAATAATGATATAGCTTGGCAATGAATACTTAATGATGCTTGATAATCATAGATATCTTGGACTTGTTTAGGAACTACTTTGCACATATATCCTGAGAATATGAGTATTTGATGCATATATTGAACATCTATTTAGATACTCATGCTTTTTTACTTCCATGAATATTTGAGAATTAGACTTACATGTTGAGCGTTAAATTGAATACTCATTTACCACATACTCATGATTAATCCCTAAATGCCTAACAATTCTTTGATCTCTTAATCCATCTAAGGGAAGGTAAGATTGTACTATGATGTGATTAACTATTTTATTCCTTTTTCCTTGATTGTATCATATGCACCTAGTTGGTATTGATCTAACAAATGTGTAAAGGGGAGTTGATCATTGATCTTATCATATGATTCATGAGCACTTGAAATCTTAAAAAATGAGCTTGATGGAAATTCAACAAATGGTGTTCTTCTCAAATGGTAATATCCTTCAAACATCATATTAACCTTGTACTTATCATGCCTCATACTTGCGCTTAAATGATGAAATATACCATGAGTACACTCCTCACCATTTTCTTTTTGAAATATATAATGTGTTTGATAAATTGTATATTTGATTAATTGATTTATATGTTTGGAATGAGTTTGATTAATTAATATTTTTATTTGTTGATAATGCTTTTGATGCATTTCATGACTACTTGATCAATTATTTATATGGATACATTCGTGTATATGTGTTATTACATTGTATTTTTGCTACATTATATATTGTTCATATCAGACATGACTTGCACCAAAAACTCGTTAGTTAAAATTCTACCTATATAAGTATACGTATCGAAAAGATAATGCAATGGTAAGCAAAATGTCGATTTCATAGAGAATTGATCTAAAATTGTACTAAGTACTAAAATTAAAACAATTTAATCTTATCCAAACAATCAAAAGTAAAGATCTAATTAAACTATAAATTAATTACCCAAAACTAACAAACCAATAATTAAAAACGAAAGCAAGTATATAATTAAATAAAAGTCAAATTAAACAAACCTAGGATTACAATATCCCTCACACTTCATCTAAATCTTACCTTTCTTTCTTAAATTATTCCAATGGATTAAATTGCTAACTTAGAGTCCTCAATTATTTATAATGCTCTCCCGAGTCTCTTATAAAAATATCTACTTCAACCAAAACACTCTATTCCTATGTAAATTGAAATTGAAATAAACTCATTAAGTTCAAACTCTAATACTGGCTACATATGGCATATAGGTATGTTCTTATCCTATAAACAAATCTATTTATTCATTCAATCAAATAAATATGATCACACACTATTTCAATTTTAGTCTATACTACACTCTCTTTCCCAAGTTATGTTTATGTTTTCAAATCAATTTTATTGGTGATTAAGCAATTAAAAGCATTAATAACAAATTGGAATAAACAATCCAAATCTCATTGAAAATAAGCTAAAAAAAGATTAAAAATTTAGACTACATGTGAGTGTAATTGCAATCCTAGAAAAAGAAATTTAGCTAGTCATAATTGAAATAAAAACTAAAAACACATGAAGTTTAGCCATCAAGAGTAATCAAGAATAATAAAAGCTAAGAAAAAAATTAAATAAATATTTGCAACCTTGATCTTCAATATTCATCATCAACTTCTAGCTTCTTAAATCGCTCTTAGGATTTCTCCTCAATGTGTTTATGTATGTATTGCTAGCTTCTCCTTAAGCTAACTATTTATAACCTAACTTAAACTAATTCTGCATAAACTAAACAATTTTAGCCTAAAATCTCTTAATATGGGCTAAGAATAAGTGTAGAGCCCAATAGGGACTTAGTCAGCCCGTTGCTTGCCCTTTTTGCCTTGTTTTTTCATGTTTTTCAGCTTCACACTATGACACATTCCATCTAAGCCGTGACGCTCCCTTTGCTTCATGCCTTTTTTTTGTCAACTACTACACTTTTTCAATCTTGAATGCGATTTTCTCCATCTTCAAGGCATAACTGGCAAAGTGATCCTCATGAAAGTTGTAGCTCTATCTCTTAGTTTTCCAATGGTCTAAGAATTGAATCATTTGGAATTCTAGTGAGAGAGTTATGCTCAAAATATATACCGTAACATATACAAATAGGGTTTGAACTCCTTAAACACCTTTATTCACCTAATTAAGCGTTGTTCTCCTAAAATCCTATAAAAACATAAAAACTAATAAATAATAATTAAACTAAGACAAAAAAACATAAAATTAGTATAAAATAAAATAACTTAATAAAAAAAACTAATTAAAAATTAACTGAATGTAACTAAATCTTAATCTAAAATAAAGAACTTATCTAACTTTTAAAAACAATTTGAGATAAAAAAAATTCTATTTTATAGAATTATCACATGTTCATCTTTAACTTACCATACTCTATGTGTGAACTTGTGAATACTTTGTATTCTTCATATTTGCTTATGGATGCTTATGCTTACTTGAACTTAACAGATGTAATGCCCACAATTTTTGCTTGCATATATATATATATATATATATATATATATATATATATATATTGTGTGTGTGTGTGTGTGTGTGTGTGTGTGTGTGTTTGTGTGTAGCATTCTTGGTTGAACAAAATATATATATATATATATATTGCTTTTTGCTTGTGTTGAAATGATATGTTTCTTGATCTTTTGATTGAATATGTTAAATGGAAATATATCTTGACTTTTTAATGCTTTGGATTGATGGTTAGACATTTTTTTCTCTTAATGCCCATATATTTGATGATTTTCGCTAACCATTGTCTCTTGAGTTAAAGTATTTAAAGCTCACACTTCTCTTCCTTTTTGATATAACAAAAAGGGGGAGAAGGTTTATGAGCACATTGAAAGGCTTTTCTACTCTTGATAAAGCTTAATCTTTTTGAAAATCTTTTGAAACTTCATGCATGTGTTGAAGGGGAGAATTTTTAAAGTTCTTATTCATTTTTAAATCCATTTCAGTTAAGCTTAAAAGTTTTCAAACAAGGGCTTAGAAACTAATAGAGTTAAAATGAGCTTTCAATAGATTTCAAAAATGCAAATATGCTCATAATTTGTCATATCAAAAAGTGAGAGATTGTTAGCATTGAAATATCTTATGTTTTGATTTGATGAAATTGTATTATATCTTAGTTTTATTGACAAGCATTTGAAATAGTCAAATCATGTTTTCATCTTCTTAAAGTCATACAAATGTTTGAAAAGCCTTTCATACTTAGAAAACATCATAAAACTTCCAAATATAACTATGCTGCTTGAGAAAACATAGAGTAAACATGCCTTAACTTGATATTTGATCACAAAGAAGAAGTAAGGAAGATAAAGCTGAAGTTGAGTGCCAAAATGATAAGGAATCTTAAAGAAACAAGGCTACAATTGATCCTAGAATAAGGCCAATCGATCCAAGGACAGAATGGATGAGAAAATCTGGAAGAATCAAGTTTCAGTCAATCCTTGAGGAGCTATAATCGATCCTATGGCAGAATGGACACGAAAACATAAAAAGACACATGTCACAGCCTAAATTTCAGGCTATGACCGGCGCATGGGCTCAGTGGGCATAGCCCATTAGGCCCAAGCAAGCCTTTTTATGAGATACTATTCCTCATTCTATCCATCATCTTTAAAATCATGTGTTGTAATTCTCAACGATGAATGTTTCAGTAATATTTTATAACAACCGAATATTCATATTGTATTATCTCAAATGTGAGACCCTGTCAAGCTCGATTAAAAGACGGTATTGTACCGAGTGGTACAACTAAGTTAAATCGAGCCTTGAACTAGTTCAAATAGAAATTCTAAAAGGAATTTGAAAATTTTGAAACCCACAAAATGGCTTAGAATAGTGATTCAGAGTTCAAGGTCCAGTTTAGAGTCTATCAGAAAAATTGATCGATTAGGGATAAAACGACCATTTTACCATTTGATGATTAAATTGAGATTTCTAGCCAAGATTTGATCACATTTGACCAAGAATAATTATATGAGATATAATTATGATTATTGGAGTATAAAATGATGTTTAGCAGTGAAAAATTATGATTCTCGGTATTTTTGGAGCACAATGGCAAAATGGTAATTTTGCCACTAGAGGACTAAACGGAAATTTTTATAAAACAATTTTTGCCCCATTTGGTTAACATTGATCAATATTAGTGTTATTTGAGATTGAAAAGTAGAAATAATGTGATTCCGGTACATTTCAAAGTATAGGGGCAAAATAGTAATTTTTTCTCTCCGAGGGTAAATCGGTAAATTTTTAGCCCCAGCACTTGTCAAGACCAAGAGATTTTAATTGTGGTAGGATTGGATAAGTACCAGAATATTTGTGGTGGAAAATTAAGAAGAAAAAGTCAAAAAAAGTTAAAATTTTGGCCAATAAGCATGTGACACGTGGCATGCTTGATTATTTTATTATTTTCTATAGAAATCAGCCCATTAAATCCCCAATTCTCTCACCATATTCTGCCTAGGCAACCAGCAGCAAGAACAAAGGAAGCACAAAGGGAAAAACAAGAAAACCTAGGTGAAAATTCAAAGAAAAAGTGAAGAAATCGAGGAAACAAGTTAGGTAAGTTAAAATTTCTTTAATTCTCCTTGATACCTAGCTTACCCATGCTTTTGTTCTTGATTTCCATGGTTGAATATTGAGTTATCATGATGAATTCAATTCTGAAAAATGGGTATGGAAGAGGAATTGTTGTTGGAATAATTTGATTTTAGACTATGTTAGTGTTTAGGGATAGTTAAGCATGGTTATGAACAAAAACACAAAAGAAATATTCAATTTCTCTAGGGTTCCTTGTTGGTCGAACCATGAGGGCTGAATATCAATGGGGGATTGTTTTTATTTCAAGGAAAATGGCTTGGAAAATGATGAATTAAGGTGAAACGGTTATGTAGAAAAATTTTCGGTGCTAGTGCACCAAATGACCGAATTTTTCTATTAGGAACTATGAGGGTTCTAATGCTGAATTTGGCTTTATTTAAATGGTATGTGGTAAATTAAGGTATTAGAGGAGAAATGGATTAATTTGGAGTGAAATTGGACTCATTGGCCAATTTATCGGATGAAAAATTGACTTAGGCCAATATCAGGTCTAGATGGCTACCCGTGCATTTTTCATTTCATATCATATATATATCGAGCCTAAAATAGCTTATGACTGTTCGACACAATTTAATTGGAATATGTGTCATGGATTATGGCTAGGTGGTGAGCCATTGGATACGGGTAAAGGACTGTACCCGCAGACTAAAAATAGGAGTATTTCTACTCCTAATACCGATGAGTGGACTGCCTTCAAAACTTGTTTTGGGAAATATAATGTAACTGCCACCCATTTGAATGAATTATCAAGTTTTTCATGAAAACAATTGCCTTGGGAACAAGCTTTTGAAAAATGGTATTATGTTGTAATATGTGATTACTATGGATTCATGCACTATTGTATTGTGATGATATATATATGTGTGTGTGTGTGTGTGTGTGTGTGTGTGTGTTGGGCATGATGAATGATATTGTATATAATGACTGTAACCGTGTGTGTGCACGAGGTGGAGAATGCGCATGTCGGTGGTGGTGGTGGCATGAGAGATAGATGATGATAGTGCCCGTGTGCACGATGTGGGGGGATGTACACGATAGCATTGATTGTGCACGATGTGGGGGGATGCACATGATGGTGCCAGCTATGTGCACGATGTGGGGAGATGTACATGAGCCGGGAGTGATTATGATGATATTGATGTTTGTCTATGTAATTATGCATATCTAGATTTATGAAATGAAAGCTCACGAATGTAATATATGGTTGACATATATGTGAAATTTGACACATTGTACTTTGAGAATTTTCATGAGTTTTATGTTGATTTTGTTAGCTTAGCAAGATTGATAAAATGCATGATATGCATTGGATGCTTCTTTGCATGTTGATTTGGACCCGGCTAAGTGCGAGTGGGAGTGCACATAAGCCGTTGCTGACCCGGCTATGTTTGAGTGGGAGTGCACATAAGCCGTTGCTGACCCGGCTATGTGCGAGTGGGAGTGCACATAAGTCGTTGCTGACCCGGCTATGTGCCAGTGGGAGTGCACATAAGCCGTTGCTGACCCGGCTATGTGTGAGTGGGAGTGCACATAAGTCGTTGCTGACCCGGATATATGCGCATAAGCCGTTGCATATGAGATGATGATGATGGGATGATGTGCATGATGATGATGATGGGGTGGTGTGCATGTTGATGATGGGTATATGGTTGTAAATGCAAATATGTAAGCATTTGTTTTGTTGAAATTTGGAAGTTTACATGTGTTACATGTTGCTATTGTTATTTTAGCAGGATGACTTGTTTTAAGGGAAAAATGAGACTTTTTCCTTGATGTTCTGATTCTCGCTGCAGCGAGAATGAAGTTCGCTACAGCGAGAAACTTTCTGTCCATTTTGCTAACTTGTGGGTTTTTGCCATATTTCCCATTTCTTTGGTACCATAGTTGAGCATGGACTTTTGTAAAGTGATTTACTCATGTGGGGTTTACATGAGGGGTTTAAAGGAGCTAAAACAATTGCATGGTTTTAAGAAAACGAATGCATCATGATTTCGATAAACATTCCTTATGGTATGCTTGTTCCCATCTTGTTCACTCACTGAGTATTGTACTCACGTTTTATAAAAAAATTCATGTTTTCAGATCAAGTGACCGTTGGACCCTAGATCGAGGAGTCCCCGTAGTGCATCTCATAGGTATGTGTCTGACATTCGATAGTAATCCCTTTTATTGTAAATGTCTCCGCTGAAAGTCATGGGTCCTTTTGTATTATGAATACAATCTAACAATGTGAATATGTGTATGCAATGTAAATTGCTAAATACATAACTGGTATAGTGCATTTATATTATTATTGATAATGCCATTGTATTTTGGCTATGTTCACACCCAAAAAAAAAGTGTGTGTGTATGCATGATATGATAAATTTGTTAAGCAAAGGTAAATGGATAGGCTTGCTTGGGCTTAGTGAGCTATGCTCATTGAGCTCATGCGCCGGTCATGGCCCGGGAAATTGGGTCGTGACATCAAAGTACTGTCATTCATTACCGTCTCATAAGTGCATCATCATCATCAATCCAATATATACATACTTCATTTATAACATGACTCTTAGTAATTTATTACGTATATGTGTACACAGACAAAAGACTCTCAACTATCTGCGGAGTAACTTTAAGTGAAGGCACTGCTACTGAGATGCCATAATACCTACCAAGAAGACGAGCATATGTGGACACTCAATCTAGGTCCCAACTGCCTCCAAATCTAAAAACATGAAGTTTAAAAAAGTGAGTATAAAACTCAGTGAGTGAACATAAGAAGGGAACAAGCAATCGATAAGGAGAACTTGAAAATCATGATGCACTTGTTTAAAAAACAATGCAATTGATTTAATTTCTTACTAAAAACCCCTCATTTCAAAGTTTGATTAACAACCTCATAATGTTGCAAAAACCCATGATCAATCCATGAAGTTAAATGGGTGAAAAATATGTCAAAATCAAGCAAGGTAGCAAGCATGACAACAAGTTTCTCGCTTCAGCGAGAAACATTGCTGGTTTGCATATGTTTCAGTTTTTCAAACATATATCCCACTAAAAAAGTTCAATTGACATGATTTTTCAACCATTAGAAAGGTAAGAGGCTGGGCTACAACTTCTATGATTACCACTTTACCCAATTCTGACCGGAAGGTGGTCAAAATCCATGTCAAATTGAAGGAGCTGCACTAAAAAATTTGGAACCACCCGAGAGTTTCTCACTGCAACGAAAATCCATTTTTGCTGCAGTGAAAGTCCTCGCTACAGCTAGAATTCTTTTTTACTACAATGAGGAACAGGGTTGGTTTGTGCCCCCACCACTCGAGAGTTTCTCGCTACAGCGAGATTCAGGGCAGATGACAATTAAGGGATTTTCACATGCCACAAAATCCATTCCTACCATATTGCACATCAAAGTGAACACATTGACAATAATCAAGTTTCTCATTATTCATTTCAATCACATATTATAATCTTAAACTTTCTATCATATATACATATATAAACATATATAAACACGTACACCACCCTACTTCATTCATCGTCATGTGCACTCTCTAGTCGCACACTTCAACATCATCATGTATGCACTCCCTACTCGTACACTCTAACATCATCATGTGTTCACTCCCTACTCGCACACTTCAACATCATCATGTGTGCACTCCCTACTCGCACACTTCAACATCATCACGCAACATTATTCATCAATGAACAAAATATATTCATAAATATACATACCAACATAATATAGGAGCACATGGATTCATCTTTTTACACATTTCACATTTTCACAACATCACAACATTTTATCAAGGGCTTGTTCCCATGCATAATTTAATGAAAAACCAAGTAAAATCATTTAAATGCTTCATCCCAACACATATGTATTTCCTAAAATCACTTTGATGCAAGTTCACTCATCGATATTTGTTGAATCTTTAATTGACTCTAACTTCGATTATTACTTCAAACGGACATGTGAGGCCTCGTTGGAACCTATCACACACAATATAACTGTCACGACCCAAATTTCAGACCATGACCGGCGCATGGGCTCAATGGACGTAATCCACTAAGCCCAAGAAAGCTTATTAATCTGACATATTTATCATTCCATCATAAACTGCTAAGTCACATTTCATAACTTAGAATCAAAATACTACTACACATTGCCATCTCATACTGGCATAACAAACAAGTGTATATACATTGTCTACAACATGTATCTTAACAATTTACATTAGGTTCGTCTATACACAATAAAATAATACTCGACTTCCAGCGGAGGGACTCGAACGAATGCACGGCTACTGAATGCCGAGACACCTACCAAAAGATAAATACAAGTCTACAAGGACACCTCGTCCTAGTTACCGGTTGCCTCGTGATCTGAAAACATGAAGTTGAAAACGGTGAGTATAAACCCAATGAGTGAACAAGGAAGGGAACAAGCATACCATAATGAATGTTTAACGAAATCATGATGCATTCTTTTTCAAAACAATGCAATTTATTTTTTACCTTATTAAAACCCTCATGTAAACCCCACATGAGAAAAATCACTTATTGGAAGAAGTCCATGCTCAACAAAGGATTTTGAGAGTGAAAACTTTAATAGCATTCATGCGAATCAAGTCAATAACGACAGGTCCTCGCTGCAGCGGAAAGGCATTCTCATGAATGAATTTTTTTTCTGCAGCGAGAATGAATTTTTTTTTTGCAGCGACACTTGATTTAAAGTATCATCTAATCGAGGGTTTCTTGACTAACCGAGGGTTTCTCATCAAACCTCCTCATATTAAGCTTAATTCACTTATTCCTTAATGTTGGAAATCCATGCTCAAATATGGTAGCAAAGAAGTGGAAAATAGGGCATCAATTGATCAAAATAAGGTGTAAAACATAAGGTTCTTCGCTGCAGCGAGATTGGTCATAAAATAGAAAGTTTCTCATTGCAACGAAAATGAATCTCGCTGCAGCGAGAAGCTACTGTACCTTCCTCGCTGTAGCGAAAATGGATTCTCATTGCAGCGAGTTTCCAACCAGCCTACCCTTTCAAAACCCGAGAGTTTCTCGCTGCAGTGTGAATCAGAACATCAAGAAAAAAGGTTCCTTTTTCCCTTAAAACAAGGCCATCCTGCTAAATAACAAAAGTAACATGTAACACATGCAAACTCCCAAATTTCAACAAAATCAAATGCTCACATTTTTGCATTTACAGCCATATACCATATATGTATATATATATAGATATCAATCATCATATACACCCTCCCATCATCATCACCTCATATGCAATGGCTTATGTGCACTCCCACTCGCACATAGCCGAGTCAACAACGACTTATGTGCCTCCCACTCGCACATAGCTGGGTCCACATCAACATACAAAGAAGCACCCAATGCATATCATGCATGCTATCATATTTTGATAACACATAACACATTGTATAGCACATTTCCACAATATAAAATCACTTCACCAAAGGCTTGTTCCCAAGGCATATTTTCAAAGTCAAGTTAGATAAAACCATTCACATTCCCCAAAACAAGTTTGAAATGCAAGTCCACTCACTGATTTATTGTTGAGCCTTTAGCTGACTCTAATTCCCCTAATGATCCAATTGGAAGGATGGGACTTCATTAGAACCTAGGATCACATTAGCATAAGCAATAGGTCAACTCACACATTATGAACCCTAAAAGCTATCTGTTAGCTAACTTTCAATTACCACATTAAATGACTATCTATGTTCACTATCTAAATCACTATAAAATGAATGAACATCCTCAACAAATAAACAGCTCTTAATCTAAATTACTAGCCATTATTCACAGCTAAAAAATCAAGCTTAGTTCATCACTCACCCTAAGGCTCCTTTGTAGTCGAATTCTGTTCCAATAGCTTCCAAATCAATGGGGTAATTCTCTTTTTCTCTCTCTAGAACGCCCAACTAGTGAGAGAAAGTATGGAAATAAGATTTATCAAGGGTTTTATGGAGAGAAAGTGAAAGAATACAAGAGTTCTAGTCAAAAGGGGTCAAAAGTATGAAAACTAGAGCTAGAGAGAGAAAATCATGCAAGCTCCATATCAAGCTTCCATGGAGGTTGGAAGCAACGTGAAAGAGAAGAAGAAGAATAAGAAGAAGACAAGCTGCTGGAAAATGGGAGAAGAAGCTGCTAAAAGAAAGATATTTATAGCCAATCTTATCCATTCCCTTGAAATTACCAAATTGCCCCTCCATAATTTAGCTTATTCTCCTCCAATCTTTTTGCTCTTTTGACACTGGGACAAGGTCCATAATGGTCTAGACATGCTCGGGTTCATGAAAACTTAAAATTCTAACCCGAGGTGAAAAATGACCATTTTGCCCCTACCATGAAAATCATCAAAATTTTGGTTTTCTTTCCATTTTACCCTTAATTTCACCATCCATTTATGCCTCAGGCCTACTTAGGCCATAATATTGTTTAAAAATCTTACTTTTATGGGCTTACTAAGGAAATAATGAAATTACCCCTGATCAGGGATATCGCGTATATTACTAACTACGAGTCTATAAAGGTCAAGGTCTCACAATAACCATCAAGAATATAACAGCCCACAATTCTAATTATTAGCCATCTTTAACCACCTAAAATCTGATGGGTTTGGCTATGGACGGTATGCTCAAAATACGCAGCGGAAAAAAAATTAAAATTTATAACTAAACAACCAAGACATGCCTCCACCCATGGATCACCTTGGTGATATTTAACACATAAAAGTACAAAATAAATCATTATTTAGAAAGTTACCTTGCCATGTAATTTTGTAATTACGATGGCACTTTCCAAAGCAATCCCGCGAACACCACAAGGAGCAAAAACCCTAGCCAATCAAGTGCTTGGCCTCCAATGGTAGTACACACGATTGCACTTGAACCTTCAACAAAGGAAGGAGTTTTTTAACTATACTTTGTGCTAGCAAAGAGGACAACAATTGCCCTTTTCTTCTTTTTCACAATCTTTGCTGAACCTTTCTTGAAAATTGCTTCATAAGCAATTTTCTCTTTCACACAAACAAAGTGGTGGCAAAGAAAGAAAACGTTTTTCTTTTTCTGACAAAAACTACATTTTCTTCAATTGTAAAAAACTCTCATATGGAAAATAGTTAAAAAGTGACTTATATAGTTAGGTTAAAATAACTTCAATTTTGTAATTAAGCCCTCAATATTATAACACATTACTTAATTAAACTCTTTTAATTAAGTCCTTGAAAATTAAAATCAAAATTAATTTCCTTTATATTTTGCAATTAGGGCCTTATAGTTATAACTATTTATAATTATGCTAAAAACTTAATTAAACTTTTTTAATTAAGTTTATAAAAGTTAATTACCTAGCATATGATTTAAATCTAACTTAAATCGTCACTCTCCCAATTTAATTCAAATGCAATCATTGTGTGTGACCCATTAGGTTCCCAACATGTCGGCAATGGAGTTGATTAATGACTTAATTGATTAATATAAATTTCAATCAATTAGTTTATAATCAATTCCATAGACCAAGATTGGCATCTAGCAATGCATCATGGCCACCCAATTGTTGGGAGAGTCAAAGGGTTCTTTGACAACCTTTCAGTGTACAGTCTATCAGTGTAATTCATTCCTTCATCATATATCCCGGAGATGGTAAGACCTTGGTACAGTGTCTACTCTTATTGACCTCCATATTTATTCCTGCAATTATAGCATTAGCTTTATAGAGAGTTATGAAGCCTTTTTCATAATCCCTATGTCGCCTTGGCCAAGGACTTCAATAAGCTAATGTTAACCAAGAACTGATAGGATATGTCCTCTAAAACACATGAAGTGATGATCCTATCTTGACCACTCATTTACCTTCACATGCTTCATACTATACCCAAAAGCATCCTATTTTGGCATCCTTGATTAGGCACCTGTAGGGATGAAATCAAAGCATAGCACTCCACACATAAGACAACCTGGTGTCTCAAGTCTAGGGAGTATTTACACAATGACACATGAGAAGTGTTGCATAGACACTAGAGTGTATAACCAAATGCACTTCTCATAGCGGGTCATGTTCAGTGAACTTGCTCTCTTAGGCAAGCACCTATATTATAGTTCCAAGTATCTCTATACTTCAATCTATGAGATCGATTGCTTACTTTCAAAGTAAGGAACATAGAATATACCAATCTCTAAGCATCATTGATGTCTAGTCTCAATGATACATTGACCAGGAATATTTTGAGATTATGCTTTGATGCATAGGAATCTCATAACTGCAACCCATTACAGTTTCCTTACAAGGCATATTAATCCCATGGACTTTATCCAATTAGACTTATAACTCATTATAATTAATTTCTTATTGATGAAGGAAAACCTCTAATCATTTAATATGAATGATACTAATGCATGATTAGAATCAAGCCTCAACCAATCCCAATTGGCTGCAGGGCTCATCCCAACAAAATCAACCCTAACTCATCTCTCACCTTGGTGGACTTATAGTTGAACTCCTTTTCAAGAGTTTTCAAGCTACTATGGCAAGTCTCTCTTTCTCTCTCTTAAACTTCTAGCTAGTGAGAGAAAGCGCTGAACAAAGACTTTTGAGGGTTCTAAGGTGGGAGAGTAAAAGAGCACAAAAGGTTCTATGAAAAAGTGCTCAAAAGCATGAAAATTGAAGCTAGATAGAGAAAGTTATGGAAGCTTTAAGGGAGGCTTCCATGGAAGATGAAGAAACGTGAGAAGGGAGAAAAAAGAACAAGAAGCTGCTAGAAAAATGAGGAAGCTGCTGGAGAAATGAGATATTTATAGCCTAAGCTTATCCAAACTTCACTTAAATTACGAAAATGCCCTTAACAAGTTGGCTTTGTCTTCCTCCAATCCTTTATGCAATCTTTTTACTTTTTTGACATTGAGATAAAGTCTATAATAGTCTAGAAATATTCAGGTTCACAAAAACTTAAAAATTTCAACTCGAGATGAAAAATGACCATTTTACCTCTACCTTGGAAATCATCATTATTTTTATTTCCTTCGTCATTTTATCCTTATTTTCATCATTCACTTATGTCTTGGCCTAATTAGGCCTTAATAATATTAGAAAACCCACTTTTAGGAGCTCGCCAAAAAAGTGACCAAACTACCCCTGCTCCACATCATAGGGTCTACCTCCGCTACATGTCTGTGAAGGTCGAGGTCTCACAACACAGCCATTGTTGATCTTATAATAGTGCCAGTCGATCCTAGGGCAGATTGAACGAGAAATTTTACATTTTAAGAAGCCCCAATCGATCCTCAAAGATCCCCAATCGATCCTCAAGCAGCAAGCATGAGAAACCTCACATCTCAAAGCTTGGTAATTGATCCTCAAGGCCAGAACTTCAAAGTCACATGCTTTTTAGAAGTGGATCAAGTAGAGGAAGTTTATACTTAACTATAAAAGCCTTAATTTGAGATTTGTGAAGAGCATAGTCGATCCTAGAAGCCTTCTAGTCAATCCTCAAGCTCAACAATGGCCATATTTAATTCAAACTTATGTTTAACAGCTCCAAATCTCCTTCCAAGTATAAAAGGCCGCCTTCACTCATTTTGAAGCAACAGAAGACAAAGAAACAATTGGAAAACCCTAGAAAGATAATTCAAAAGCCTTATACCTCTCAAGACATCATTTTAGTCTTCCCTCAAGCATTCAAAGCCATTGAAGCTCATTCACTTGCAAATCCTTGAGCTGATATTTGTGAGATTATTTTTTCTCTTTGTACACCAAAGCTTAAACTTTTAGCACCCAACCTTTGTGAGACAAATCTTTTACTCCTTTGCACAGAAATTTGTACAAGTTCTAACTTAACCTTGAAAAGTTAGTGTGAGGGTTCTCACTTGATCCTATTAAAAAGCCAATGTAAGGGTTATCACTTAATCTTGAGAAAAAGCCAGTGTAAAGGTTATTGCTTGATCTCGTGAAAAAACCAATTGTGAGGGTTATCGTTTAATCACATTAAAAAGCAAGATTAATTAGTGGATTTGAAACTCCTTGATGAACCAAGATAGAGGACGTAAGTATTTGAGAAGCTGAACCTCCATTAAAATACTTGTGTCTTGATTTATTTTTATGGTTTGTGATTTATTGTTGAAATTTGCTTTAAAGAAAAATCACTTGCTTTGCTTTTGACACAAGAAGAAAATTTGTTTTCCAAAAGGGGTTATTTTTCATTAAGCTTGCAAAGAAAATGTTTAAATACCAATTCACTCCCTTCTTGGTATTTATTGCATTGAGCTTACTACACTAACACATGTAATTGCAAGACTTATGTTTAACACTTGTTTTTGCATATCATTGCAAGTGTAATGCATGCATAATGTATATTTAAACTTCTGTCTATGCTTAATGAAATATGTTTTTACAGCTTAGCAATCTTGTTGTTATCGTCCTTAGTCATTCTCTGTTTTGTGGTTCATCAAGCTCGATTATAACAGCAATTGGAATTAAATTATAATATACGGAGTAAAGAATATGGCACATGAAAAGACAGATTTCGACAGAATTAAGCTTACGGAAGTTGATTGCTTAACTGAAACTAAAAATACATAACAGCTAGCTAGGTGCAATTCTGGGTGGACAAGTGTCTTTTCCTTGAATTCAGGCGCTATGATTTTTGCTTTCTTTGTTATATGATCTGATGTGGTAACGATTTGCATTCTCTTTTTTATTAACATCACACTATGACTAGGTCATTTGTGTTAACTAAATGCTCTCAGAAAAAAAAAAAAAGTATATTGTTAAAGCTTCATATCCACTTTCCACAACCTAGCTAGCAAATTGTTCATATGGTCAAAATTACATGTGGCAAAATCTAATAAGCAAAGATAATCTATGGAAAAGTAGCTCTACAGCACTCAACATTGAGGAAGATCTTCAGGGGGAGGAAGCAAACTTTGTGAGGGAAGGGGACCATTTTCAACAACAAATGCCATGGCTAGCCCCCATGAGGTGTGTTCTTCAAGATGGCAATGTATGAACCACACTCCGGGATTGTCCGCCTTTAAACGGATTGCAGCCCAGCCTCCCATTGGCACTCCCACTGTGTTCCTCTCTGGAGGATCAATGAGGTTGTATTTGTCCGGATCCTTAGAAACATTAAAGTTTCCAAATCCACTCCCGACGATGAAAAAGTTGTGACCATGAACATGGATTGGATGGTTTTCTGGATGGAGAAAGTTTGTGCCCTGCAAAACAATTTCTAAATTTGTACCGTGGGGTACTCTGAAAAGCTTTGTACCAAACTCTGTGTTCATATTTTCTGTAAGTCGATCCACACCAGCATAATCGAAAACTTTTGGTGGATTTTCTGGGAAATCTGAGGTAAAAACGCCTGCAGTTTTGTTGTGGTAATAGGCTTCTAACATGGACAATTGGGGTCGAACAAAGGAAAAGTTATTCATCGAGGCATAAAATCTTCCGCCTTTGTAACCTTTGCAGGTCTGGTTTGCTGGACAATCCTGAAGGTTCAGGCTTATAGTTGTTATCACCCTTTTGTCAATTTTTTTAGGAACGTTACATGGGTACTGAGAAGAAGCAAGGCTTCTTAGCTTCTTATCAAATCTTGTGGCAAAGGCAGTGTCTTGTAGTTCAGGAAGGTTGTAAAGTTGAAGTCTGTCAAGTCTAGTTGGGGGCATAAAGTTTCCACTTGCACCTTTGTACTTTAAGAAGCCGACTGTAGTCGAATTATCAAAAGGCACAACGGAACTAAGGTAAGGCCTTGCTGCCATTGCAAAGATGCCCGTGGAATCAGGAAGTTGATTTGTGTCGAGAAGAACAGTGGTGGTTTGTCCAGGAGCAATCATTATAGCTGTTGTTGTGAAAGGCTTTGTGTAAACTGCATCAACCTCGACGACGGTCAATGTATGTTTAGCTATGGCAAAGAAGAGCTCATCATTGAGTGCTGCATTGATGATTCTAAGCAAGTAGTTCTTGCCTCGTTCAACTGTCTCCATGAATGTATCTGCAAATGATTATAAAGCTAGTAACATAAATCCTTCAGTTCAAAATTGTGTACGAGTGATCATTTCATGAATCCATACAAACGTTGTTTGGTTTTAATAAACAAAGCAGTTAAATAGCAAACTGAGCCATAGTTCTGCTGGGAAACAAAACCGCAAAATTGTCAAATTACCTTTGACAGAGCAAGGATAAAGAGGTTCCGGTAAACCATTGATGGTGTAACCATCTGAAGAATTAGCCCCTTTTCCAAACATTAGCATTTCGTTTTCCACTGCATCTACATCAGCATTCCACCATTCACCTGTGAAGTTCAAACGGTTGTGTGAACAAGGTCCATACATATATATATATATATATATATATATATATATGTGTGTGTGTGTGCGCGCGCGCGCGCAGATTGAATTGAACTTTAATATACCAAATATGACAGGGATTTCAGTTTGGATTGGAGCTGAGAATGGATATGGCATGCGAGGGTAGATGATGAATGCACCATACACAGAAGCCCTCTGCCAGGAGTGGTGGGCATGCCAGAGGAGTGTGCCTCTTTGGTCTTCTACTGTGAACTTGTAGGTGTAAGATTGTCCTCCTCTTATGGGACATTGGGTAATGTAAGCCGGTCCATCAGCCCATCCAGTTCTAAATTGCCTTATTCCGTGCCTGTCATTTGCAAACCATAACAAAATTTTGGTCAGATCGTTCATAAATTCGACTCATAACAAAAGATAAAATGGAGTACTCCATTCTTGTTCTGTCTTCTTTTGTCATTGCTAATAACAACGGAAACAATTGGTATTTTATGGAACTACAAGCCATCGATTCCAAGTCATCCTATCTTGGCCTGTAGTCAAACACCAAACATATCACAGTAGGCATACTTCCAAGTTGTAACAGATTCTCGGCTTCATTAGGAAGAGAAATGATTTGTGGGAAAGTGAATATAAGCGCATACAAAATTAAATTAATATATCAAACATTTGAGTTACTTTGTAGATTTCAAAACTGTGACTATTTTTTTACATAAAATAACTACTCTTTCTTTTTTGTAAAAAAAAAATTCTATGGCCCATATATTTTAATTTTAATGCAATATTTTTATTTTTGATGTTAAAAATAATAGAGCGTCGATATTTTTCATAAATATAAATAGTAATATCAAAAATATTGAAGTTAAAGTATTTTTTTAAAAATTTTATAAAAAGTCAAATAAGTAAACATTTAATTGGAAATGCATGAAAAACGTTTATACTCGTTAACATTAAAAGTTTTGCTCATTTCCAACCCAACATATATTCTTTACAAAGAGTGAAATGTCAACCGACACTAATTATAGTGATACATATGGGGCATAATGCTCAAATAAGTTCCTAAATTATTTAAGAAAATTCAAATAAATATTTATTCTTTTATTGCACTCAATTAAGTTCTTGTACTATTATTTTGGATCAAACAAACCCTTATGACTAATGATTAACTAATTATCATTAGTAAAAATGACACTTATCATTTTATATCATATGGTACTAATATGACATTGATGTGGAGAGTAAAAAATGCCACATGATCATGTTATCATGTCAAATTAGCACTTTATATTATTATAAATTATGATATGTCATTATGCTACATAATAATTAATTATGATATATTAACATATCACATCAGTGCCAGACGATATAAAATGACAAATAACATTTGAATAAATCAATTATTAGTAATAAAGGCTTATTTGACTCAAAATAAAAATAAAAAGACTTATTTGACTTAAAATAAAAATATAAAAACTTATTTAGCTCAAAATAAAAATATAAAAGTTTAATCGAACATAATAAAAACATAAAGACTTATCTGAATTTCTTCAAATAGTTTAAGGATTTTTTTAGATATTATACCTATATATAAAAAGAAAAGTATGATTAAAGTATTTTTTTTCTTGAATTTGACGAGGATATTGCATTAAATGCAAAAAGCTTTCTTAAAATAACATTTTAACTACTCTTAACCAATGCTTATAGACACTGGTTAATAGCATCCATATGCACTAACCTACATTATTAAATATATTGAATATTTTAGTTTGTATTTCTTACCTATAGCATATACTCAAAGCAAGTCAATGACATATTGTGTTTTGTATATAAAACTCTATCATACAAGAAAATAACTTTAGAGAAAGCAAAATATTAACATTTAGTATTTATATGAGAAGTTATGTGTGTGTTGTACATGTGTATATGGAAAAATTAAAATATTATATACGCAATACATGGATAAAGGATTTTTTTGAAAATAAAAAATTTAATATATAATTATTGAATAGAAAGTTGAAGAGTAATTAATCAAGAATCGAGTCAAATAGATAAAAATGTTAATGGTTATATAAAGAATTTGAGTAAAAATAACTAAGAAAGCTATGAAATGTTGGCTCCGTCCTTGGTTATATTCCTATTTTAGAGTTCACAAAAATCATACTTTCCCACGTCCAAAAATGTTTTTCAAATTACTTTTTTCGTTTAAAGAAAACAATTCTCTTTGACTATATAACTCGTAAAAATTTAAAACTTTTAATTAAAATAGTCTAAGTTCAAAAAGTAAAAAAAAAAAAGAAGTGCACAAATTATGAAATGGAAAAAAAAAAAATTAGTCGGTCATGGGTCCAGGAATTTCCTTTATTGGAGTAAAAAATGTTTGTAGTTTTATTAATGATAAAAAGATATAAGTGTGAGACCTTGACCCTTATAGACTTGTAGATAGAAGTACACGCGATATCCCTGATCACGGATAATTTCGTCATTTCCTTAATAAGCTCATAAAAGTAAGATTTTAAACAATATTATGGCCTAATTAGGCCTAAGGCATAAATGAATGATAAAATTATGGGTAAAATGAGAAGGAAACAAAAATTTTGATGATTTTCACGGTAGGGGCAAAATGGTCATTTTTTACCTCGAGTTAGAATTTTAAGTTTTCATGAACCCGAACATTTCTAGACCATTATGGATCTTGTACCAATGTCAAAAGAGTAAAAAGATTGCACAAAAAATTGGAGGAGAATAAGCTAATTTGTGGAGGGGCATTTTGGTAATTTAAGTGGAGTGGATAAGCTTGGGCTATAAATATCCCTTTCTTCTAGTAGCTTCTACATTCTCCAGCAGCTTTTCTTCTTCTTCTTCTTCTCTTTCACGTTGCTTCCCAACCTCCATGAAAGCTTGATAAGAAAGCTCCACAACCTTCCTTAAATAGCTCCAAATTTCATGCTTTGGTGCACCCTTTCCATAAACCCTTGTGCTCTTCCATTCTCTCACTTTAGAATCCTTGAAAAATCTTGTTTCCATACTCTCTCTCACTAGTTAGGTGTTTTAGAGAGAGAAAGAGGTGTTGGAAAGAATTTCAAAGTTTTAAAGTTATTAAGGTGAGTAGAAAATTTGAGTTGAAATTTTAGTGTTGAGAATGACTAGAGATTTGATTTGAGAATATTTTGTAGTTGAGATTGTTAATTCACTTTGGAATGATAGGATAGTGAAAATGGATAGGCATTTAATGGCCATTTGAAGTAAGCTAAGAGAAAGCTTTTGGACTCTATAAGTATGTGAATTAACATAATTGTGATGTTAATGTGATGATAGGTTCCAACGAAGCCACACCATCCCAATTGGACCATTAAGGAAGTTAGAGTTAGTTAAAGGCTCAATAAACACCGGTGAGTGGACTTGCATGTTAAAAATTGTTTTGGGAATGTAAACTTATTTGGACTATATACTTGAATGATTTTATTCAACTTTCCTTAAAAACGAGTGCTTTGGGAACAAGCTTTTGATAAATTGATTTTTTGTTGTGACATGTGGCTGTTATGGATGGTTGAACTACTACACTATGTTGACATATATATATACGAATAATGTTGTGTAATGATATTGACCCGGCTATGTGCGAGTAGGAGTACACATAAGCCGTTACTGACCCAGCTATGCACGAGTGAGAATGCGCATAAGCCGTTGCTGACCCGGCTGTGTGCGAGTGGGAGTGCGCATAAGCCGTTGCATATGAGCTGATGGTGATGGGAGGGTGTACATGATGATTGATATACATATATATATATACATATATATATATATATATGTATACATATATGGTAAATGGTTGTAATACAAAAATGTGAGCATTTGAATTGTTGAAATTTGGGAGTTTGTATGTATTACATGTTGCTTTTGTTATTTTAGCAGGATGGCTTTGATTTAAGGGAAAATGAAACTTTTTTCTTGATGTTCTGATTCTCGCTGCAGCTAGATTTATTCTCGCTGCAACGAGAAACTCTAGGGTTTGGAGGAGTGGTGCTGGCCGGGAATCTCGCTGCAACGAGAATGTTACTATAGCTTCTCACTGCAGCGAGAAACTTTCTGTTTTGAAACCCAAAATTTCGCTGCAACGAAAAACTTTCTGTTTTTCTCCTCATTTGGTTCGATTGCTACCCTATTTTTCATTTCTTTGGTACCATAGTTGAGCATGGACTTCTAACATTAAAGAATAAATGAATTAAGTTTAAAATGAAGAGGTTTGGTGAGAAACCCTCGGCTCGATGATAATTTAAGTCAAGTGTCGCTGCAGCAAAAATTCATTCTCGCTGCAGCGTGCTTTTCCGCTGCAGCAAGGACCCGTTGTTTATTTGATTTGATTCGCATGAATGCTATTAAAGTCTCTCCAAATCCTTTGTTGAGCATGGACTTTTTTCAATAAGCGATTTTTCTCATGTGGGGTTTACATCAGGGGTTTAATAAGAACTCAAATAAATTGCATTGTTTTGAAAAATAAATGCATTATGATTTCGTTAAACATTCCTTATGGTATGCTTGTTCCTTTTTTGTTCACTCACTAGGTTTATACTCACTGTTTTCAACTTCATGTTTTCAGATCACGACACAGCTGGTAACTAGGTCGAAGTGTCTTCGTATATTCGACTCTTGGTAGGTGTCTCGATATTCAATAGCTGTACATTCATCCGAGTCTCTCCGTTGGAAGTCGAGTATTCTTTTGTTGTGTATAGTCAAACCTAATGTAAATTATTAAGATACATGTTGTAGACAATGTATATACACTTGTTTGGTATGCCAGTATGAAGTGGCAATATTTAATATTATTTTGATTCTAAGTTATGAAATATGACTTAACAGTTTATGATAGAATGATGAACCAGTCAGATTAACAGGCTTGCTTGGGCTTAGTAGACTATGTCCATTGGGCCCATGCGCCGGTCATGGCCCGAAATTTAGGTTGTGACAATAAGAATCCCAAATCCTTCATATGCAATACCAAATACTTAAATTATAAGTATGAAAAGTAAATTTCACATTTGGTATTGGAATTATTGTAAAATTATAAATTTAGCATCTAAAGTTTGAAAATTCGCAATTAGGTTTTTGAATTTTGCCTCTTTTTATTAGTTTGGGCATGAGACTAATACCATTAGTCTAATGGGTAATTTGTTCAAAACATTTAATAAAATTGTAATACATATATATTGATGTGACTTTTTTTAACAAGTGATATATTTTTAATTGTGATTTTTAGATACGTCATTCATTTGACTAACGATATTACTTACATGTTTCAACTATGGATGAATCCAAAATTTGAATACTTCATTACAAAATTTTAAATTTCAGATATCAAATCTGAAATTTGATTATAGTTCAAGTAACAAAAAAAGAAAGTATATGTCACTCTCTCTTTTGGCCAAAGAAAACCTATCACCCGATTATTTTGGGAATTATTCTTTAAATATATTATAAGCTGGCTTGTAGTAAGTAGCAAGCACAGAGTGACCAATAATTTGTGATGGTTGGACAGAAGCTGGGACCGGCTCCAACCCTTAAAATAAAGCAATGCAGATTGCCGAGTGGCAAAACAAATCTGCTTGCTTGTCTTGCCAACAGGTCAACAGACAAAATTTTAACAGTCCCATAACCAAAGTCAAGAAACTTATATAATATTTTCGCGTGAAAGATAAGAAATCATCATGCATTCAACACTCAATCAGCTTCACCCTTTTATACTTGTTAATATTGAGATTCAATTTTCCTCTATTCTTCTTTCTTTCTTTCTTTCTTTAATGTATTTACTAAAATAACCATGCTATTCACATTGTAATTAAATTTTGGAAAGGACAATATGTGTGTTATGCAATGCTATGGTTGCATGACTACTCACAAATGGTGTAAGTAATTAATAAAAGGTTTACAAATTGGAAAAAAGGCTACCAGGTTTTACTGTTGCAAATAGTGATTGAAGACCAACTATTTTTTGTGGTATGTGAATGGTTTGGACTTTTGTGCAGAAGGATGATACAGTCGGTCGTGGAGGGATGGTTTTGAATGGGGACTTCTTGGACTGCTTTGACGGAGTTGTTTGATCCTTGACATAATCGGGATAGTATGTTATCATCTTCATTTACGCAGATTACTGCAGGAGGGGATTCTTCGTCCCCTAGTGTGCTACTTTGGCCAGCACCCATCTATGGCAGTTTTTTGTAATCATTTTGAGTAATGACATGTATATTCCTATGCCTTTTCAAAAAATAAAATAAAATAAAAGTTTTACGAGTATTTATATTTTCAAAAAATAATCGAATCGTCGAACACTAGCATTTCTCATTTGTTTTATTTTAACTTCAACATTATGTATATATACTCACCAATGAATCGTCGTGTTCTTGGCAATGCCATTGCTGACCTTAACTTCAACATTATCACCTTCACGAACAGCTACAGTTGGCCCTGGGTACTCTCCATTCACTGTCAGAAGTTGCTTCGAATGGCAAAAACGAGTTACTTTCTTCCACTCAACCTGAAAACCAGAGCACCATGATTAAAATACTCCTAAGGAAAAAGGAAAAACATGTAAAAGATGTAATCCTGCATTGATTAGCTACATACATTAAATTCAAAGCGTCGGGTTGTTTCTGAAGAAGAAGACGGTAGCATCCCAACAATTATAAGTAACGCAATAACCAGTACAAATCCGAAATGCTGGACGAAGCCATCCATTTCTGCAGGCTAACTCTAAAATATATGGAAATGCTTCTAGAACAAAACTAGCTAGCTATTGCTCGCATGCCACCAATATATATAGTAAGGAAACCTTGCCAATTGTTTAGTGTTTCAAATGTTTATAATTATTCCTCCAATAATGTTGAAGACACGTTTTATGACAATGGGGGAGTTGGTAGAAGGTGGCAACTGACAACGAACACGACCAAAATAAGCCTTCATTGAATCAAAAAGCATTGAGAAGCTTTGGCTGCTATCGCTAGTTAATAAATCCAGGAAAGTATTGTTAACGTAAATAATTCAAAGAGCTGTCAGCTTCAATCTCTATCCAGAATGTCAGTATTATTGAACTCGTATCTTTTGTCGACTCTAATGTCAGATGTTGCAATGCTTTGGGGTATTGATCAGAGAAATTCATGTCTATATATTAAGGGGTGAGTTGGTGTGAGTTGTAAACGTGTAATATATCCGAAAGAAAAGTTTAATCAAGCTATGGAGTCTTTGGGCAAAGTAGACCGCACAAATAATTGGTTCTAGCTGCTTTGTTCTCGTCTCTCTCGACACTGTGACTTGCGTATCTGCGCTTATGCCCTATTTCAGTGTCATGTATTAATGGAATTTATATTCAATTAAGGGTAGAGCTAGCCAACTTTTGTTGAGGGTTAAAGACGAAGAAAACTAAAGACTAAAAATTTTTAAAACTAATATGTTGAACTTAACTAACAATAGAAAGATTTATAATAAACAATAATTCTATATAATATGTAAATCAAAAGGAAGCAAGAAAATAAAAATTTACAATAGTCTTTTAATAAAGTTGTGCTCAATCATATTTCCTAGATTCAAATTAATTAATTATTGACTCTACACTAAAAAGACTAGTAAAGTCTTTCTCAATATAAGCACCTAAATTATCTACAAGAAACTTATAATCCATTTTGTTTCAGAGTCTTGTTTTCACAATTTTTACGACTGAAAATGCTCTCTCTGTAGTTGCTATAGAAACCAGAAAAGTCAAAACAAAGCAAATTAATCTATCAATCAACTGATAATTTCTTGACTTTCTTGTATTTATTAATCTTTAACACAATTCAGAAAGTGTCTTAATATCTTCAAAACATTAGTGATAAGGTATATCAAGCTCGTAATGCCTCAATTGTAACCTCAAAAGAAGTCTTTCTTGCTTCGTGAAATCCTGAGAATAAAAACTCTCTATTAACTTGCAAATATCATCAATGTTGAATGCTTTATAATTGTTATTAAGATTCAAAGCAAGCTTAAAGTTAAAAGTTTCACAATTTGTTCATTGAATCTCAAATTCAATTCTTGTAACTGGGAATCTATTGCCACTAAGAATACATCAACTTGATAATGATGCTCCACGATTACATCTAGTTGACAATATCAACCTCTGCCCAAGATATGTCATGAACCCATGTAAGGAATTTCTATCTCATGTTTTTGATAAATTTTTTTCACAATCTCAAGCAAATTAGACCCCCCATCATCTCTCAACTATTGAAGGAGTGATTTGTAGTAAAAACAAGATTAATTGCATTTAAAATATCTTGAGAGCGTAATTATAATGCTTGATAAAGAACATTAGTGATTCCCATGATCTCAAACATCAAGTGTAATATAAAAATAAATTCAAATAATGCTAATATTTTATTAGCAGCAGAAGCATCATCTCTTTGTGAATAAGTGACCCCTTCATCAATAATATATCAAATAACACTGCAAGTTGCATCAGACATTCTCATCAAGTTACAAATAGAATGAAAGTGTGAGCTCTATCAAGTATCTCCAACTCTTTCTAAAGTTCCCACTTGATTTGCTCCTTTACTAGTTTCAAGTTCATCACTAGTAATCATATTTGCAATGTCAATTGCTTGAGCAACTTGTAATTGACCATACCTTTCAAAAGAAACACTAACAATATTTACAATAAAAATCAATTATGTAAAAAATTCATGAATATAGATGTTGCAATCAATGCTAATTATAATCTATGAGCATAACAATGCACATAATATGCATATGGACAATCGTTAAGTACCAAAGCTTGTAAACCATTCCAATCACCACACATGTTACTAGCATTGTCATATCCTTGATCTCGAATACTTTCAAATTTGAAGGTTACAATGAGAAAGAACAAACACTAGCTCTTTCTTCAAGGTCATTGCACTCGTATCACTAATATGTACAAAATCAAAGAAACGTTCTTGAACAAACCATTACCATCAACAAATCTCAAAATAATAGCCATTTGCTCTTTTTTAGGCTCATCTCGAGCTTTATCTCTAATGATACAAAATTTAGCGTTGCCTACCTCCTTTTTAATTGAATTTCTTACCATATTAGCCAAAATATGCGAAATCTCCTTTTGAACATCATTGGATGTGTACTTAGCAACCTATGGAGCATTTTCCAAGATAAGCTTATGAACTTTATCATTGTAAGATCCTAACAATTTGAACATTTCAATGAAATTTCCTTTATTTTTTGATGATGGACTTTCATCATGACCTCTAAATGCCCAAGCTTAAAAGTTAACCATCTAACACAATCTATGGAAGCTTGGAGCCTAAGTCGATTATTCAAGATCTCTTCTAATGCTTGTCTTTTGATAAGCCTATCAATAAGTTGAGAATTTTTCAATAAATCCTCACAAGATTTTACAACAACAGTATGTGGGGAATTTGGATTTTTACCAACATGATTCAAAAGTGGATAATTTCTCCTCTACTTACTTTTTTCTAATTTTTGAAACTCTTTTTAATAAATGCATTTGAACTTGGACAATTTGAGGCATTCTTACCAAAAAGGTAGCGTGTTAAGCTAAATGTAGCATCTTTGTCACAAGAATACTCTAAACAAAAAAGATATAATTAAAACCAAGAAGCTTGAAAATGACAAGGATGATCATCATCTAATAAAGGATACTTCTTAAGAATGGGTTGACATGGCCCACATTTGAGATAAGCATGACAAATTTCATCCCTTTGATTGATAGGAAATTCCCATATCATTGGATGTAATCTAGTATCAAGTTCTACATGAAAGGCATCAATTTCTTCAAGATTGAACCTTGGATATTTTGATTCACATTGCTCTTGTTCATCAATTGAAACACTGAGGCTTGGTGGCTCAAGTGTAAGAGAATCATTTAGATAATTTTCATCTTTTCTTTTAAAGAATTTGTAAATTATTTTCAACTTACTCATACTTTAATCAAACCTTAAAAAATTAATACAATCAACGTCCAATATTCTTATTTTATTTCTATTTAAACTTAAAATACTAAATATAAAACTATAATGCATTAAATATAAATAGTTAAATATGATATATAGGATTTCACACAATGGTTAAATATATAAATAGTTAAATAATATAAATAGAAAGAAAAAGATAAAAGAAAACTTTATCCCCTTTTAATTTTACACAATATTGTTGAGTAATCCTCATCCTTCCTTGTCCAAGCTCACAACCTCATAAATTCTTTTGAAAAATGAAGTTTGTTTCAGTGGTGAGTTGCAAAGAAGAGAGTAAAGTAAAAATAAAAAGACAAAAGACAAAAGAAAGAAAAAAGGAAAAAGAGAGAAAGAGGTGTGAAGAAACTTAAGAATTAGGATAACGTTGAGTAAGGCTTGTGGAGCCATTTTATTAGTTTTAATTTGTATTAATTATTAAATGAAAAAATTATTTTAAGGGGCTATTAGAAAACATATATAATGAATAAATCATTTCAAAAATTTGGAGGGCTATACTACTCTCCAAAGCCATTAAAAAATACATATAACAAATAAAAACTTTCAAAAATTTTAGAGGGCATATTCTACCCTTCACCCTTGTATTCAATATGTTATATACAGTAGAATATCTAAACATGCCTATTTGACACTAAAATATTCTAATTAGATTATTATTCATTGCTCCATTTCTTTTTTATAAACTTTTTAATTACCCTTTCAACAAATTTTTTTAAATTACATAATATAAGAGTTATTTTTTTCTTGTGGAATAAATAGCACACGTGTACACAAATATTCTAGAATCTTCTCTTTTGTTTTAGCAATAATTTTATATTCAAATATGGAGGGGTCTTTCCTTCTGATGATTTTTCACGTAACTTTTTGTCCAGATTTCCCAGCTGCACACAATGGCCAATTGAATAGGCAAACTCCACAATTGCTATCAACACTTTCAATACCGTATTAAGTTTTAAAATGAGTATTCAATTTAAAATCAATTGATAATAGTTAAAATAGTTAATATTATATTTATATGTCAAGATGTCCCAAACAAAATTAGATTTTTTGCATCACTGTTTTAATACTCTCATGAATAAGGCCTAAACCTATCCGGTGCATAAGTTTGTGGTATGATAGGCCAATCTTGTCACATGCACATGTCATGGGGCTATTAACCTATCCCAAAAGGCTAACTTGATAGGGTGTGTAATGTCCATGCTTATAAGCTTTTCAAGATCCCCTACTTGCTTGATATAGGATTGAAACACCTTGCACACTTCTTTTAAAGTGCTTGACGTGATGCATGCACTTCACATGAAGGATTAACAAGCATATCACAAATAAGGCAATATAAAAGAGGACAATATTTGTTAGAATATTGTGTTAAATTTTAAGTTACAAATATTTAACTTAAATTAATTAACAATATGTCTCTTATTATACTTATGTATCCAAGATGCACCAAATTTAATTGATGCATGATTTTTTATCCTTATTTTAATAAATGAAATTTAATATTTCGTTTAAGAATACGTAAAATAAATTTCTAGTAATTTCATTTAGTCAAAAGTGTATTAATTTTTAGTTCCTATACTTTTAACTTTCAGTCCAAATACCTAACACCAGTAACATGAATAGTTACTCGAGCTGATGTGTCAGGTGGTGATTATATATGCATCTATGCTAATGAGTTGCTATTTATCAGATAATCACAAATATTTATTCTATAATTGTGGATTATAATCTATAATTTATTTATTTGATTGATATTATCTTAACAGAAAGATATCCCTAAAATTGAAGGATTCAATTCCAATGTACTATATATGTCTATATATACTAGTTTCAATTATTAATATGATCAAGAATTCTATTTTATATATGGTATCAAAGCTTCTTACCTAATTGCATTTTTCCTCCATCTTCTTTTTCTCTCCCATACATCTTATCTATGTTAATGGCTGAAACAAATTCCTCAACAAATCAAACCATCCCATCACCAATTCCAATCTCCAATAAACTCACCTCAAAACAAAGTCTCTTTCCAATTAATGTCGTTGCACAAGCTCCTCTCAAACTCACTGCCACTAATTATACTCTGTGGCACACTCAATGGCAATCTCTCTTAATTAGATATGACCTTCTTAGCTATGTTAATGTTCTGCTTAAATGTGTCGATACATTTATCCATGTATCAATACTTTTAAGGCAATGGGCATTCTGTTGCATTTCTATCAACACATTTGTCAATGTATCGATAAATTGAGTTTGAATTTTTAGTTTTTGACTTTTTTCAAGAACATGTATCGATAGATTTTGAAATCTATTGATACATGTCCAAATGTGTCGATAAATGAAGAACATGTATTAATAGATTTGGACCAGAATGCGTTTTTCAAGGCCTTTTCTATTGATTTCCTCTTTCAAACTCATTTGACATCATTTGGAGATTTGAAAACTTGATATTCCAAAACTTGGGTGAATTTTGGTCATTTCTTTTTGTCATTTCAAAACATAAAATTGAATTGAACACTATTGAACTAACAACTCCAAAGTTTCCATTAAATCCTAAAAGTGTGATTTTTATCTCAGATGCTAGGTTTCATGCATTTTCCAGCATATTGAGCTCATCAAGGTAAAGTTATCACTAACTAAAATTAGTTATGGAAACTAGATTTTAGTTGAAAGTATAAGCAGCAAGTTTAATAATGATTTAGACTAAGTTGGTTTGGAGATTTATGCTCAAGGCTACGTTTAAAGTGCGATTTATGATGCTAGGAGCAATATTCTTACTTGTTTAATTATTGCTAGGCACAATAGAAAAAGTTGTTACTTTTAGAGAAGTCGAGTACTCGTCGAAAGTTAAGAAAAAGTGGGATGCACTCCCAAAAGGTGAATGGATACACCGCTTTCAAACTCTCTTAATATGTAAAGCCACAAGCATGATTTGTTGAGATACTTTGATTGCATGATTTAGTACTACTTTATAAATCAAAAACATTTTTTTAATTGATCTCAAAATTTGAAAGTGTTCTCAAACTTAAATGTGTGTGTGTGTGTGTGTGTGTGTGTGTGTGTAAATATCATACTGTATATTAGTTTTCAACAAGGGAGGACAAGTCCTTTCAATCAATTTATACCAAACCACCATTTCAATGAGGTATGTATGAAATGCTTGTATGCTAAGTTGCTATTGTTTGTGATGATGGTTCCACATACCATATGAAATAAGAATGGGCGCATGATGTATGATATGTTGCTATTGTATGCGACGAGGATTCCACATACCATATGAGATAAGAATGGGCACATGATGTACGCTACATTGATATTGTATGTGATGAAGATTCCACATACCATACGAGATAAGAATACGCAGTGATGTATGCCATGTTGCAATGTATATGATGATGATTCCACATACTAAATGAGATAAGTCTGAGTACATGATTAAATGATATATATATATATATATATATATATATATGATGATGATGATGATGATGCATGATTATGATGAATAGAAAGTGTTAGCTTTAAAATTGAATTATGTTTTGAATTGACAAAATTAGACTGATTAAGATTTGCAAACAAGATTTTGAAATGATTTGAATCAATTAAATAACTCCCTAAGGCATTAGAAAATTTGTAATAAGTCTTTGACACTTAAAAGAAATCAAAAGACCTTAAAATTAAAAATTTTCAATTTTGAGGATCGACCCCCTCCTACTGAAGGGTTGATCCTAGAGAGAAATAGAGAGCAATATGTAGCTTTTAGACATTTCAGGATCGATACCTTGGACAGAGCAGGTTGATCTTATGTAGATAGAATAAAGAATAAAGCTATTAGAAATTCACAAGGTCGACTTCCCATAGCACGAAGATCGATCCTAAAATGAGACAAAGAATGAAGTAGCTACTAGAAACACTTAGAATCGACCCCCAAGGCTTAAAGTTTGATTCCAAGATGAAACAGAATGTAAAGAAGCTATTGGAAGCATGAAGGATCGAACGCCAACATGAAGAGGTTGATCCCAAGAAGAAGCAGAAGAGAAGTGAAGTTATTGGATGTTTGAAAAATCGACCCTCACACTCTTAAGGTTGATCCCTGAAGAAGAGAAAAAAAAATAATTCAAAGATGTGGACTCTAGGATCAACACCCACGTTTAAAAGCTCAATCCTACAATTAAAATTGTAAACAAATTTGAAGCAAGGATTGACACCCCCAATTACCAAGGTCGATCCTAAAGTTGCGGCAGACCAACATTTAATGCTCTAATGACTAGTTTCTGTTGCAATTGGTCTTTAATGACTCTAATTGATTGAAAGGCTATAAAAGGAAGATTCCCCCCTAATTTGAAGTAAAAAAAGACTCTAAAAAACATCTCCACACTTAAGAAAAGCTTCAAGATCATTTATTCACTTCTCATAAAGCAATCAATTCTTTCATCAAGCATTTATTGAGCTGAATTTTCTAATGTTCTTGTACCCATCTCTTTCAAGGTAAACCTTGTAACTCATCAGCCTTTAAAAGGCATTTATTGCTCTTTATTTATTGTAAAACTTTTAAATGGTTACACCTTAACAATTGAAAAAGTAGTGTTAAGAGGTTATACCTTAACCTATGTAAAAGGTAAAGAGGTTATAGTCTCATCCTTGAAAAGACTAGTGTAAAGGTTATGCTTGGGCCTTGAAAAGTATTTTTAATAGTGGATTTGAAATTCTTTAGTGAGACAAGATAAAAGACATAGGCTAGGAGGCCGAACCAATATAAAAATATTGTGTTTTCCTTTTTACAATGCTTTGATTTTTAGTATTACAATTTGTTTCAAAAGAAAATTAATTTTTCACTAAAATTGCAAAGATTTTTCAAAAATGCTAACTCACCACCTTCTTGCACTTGTACATTTGAACTTATTTCACTAACAATTAGCATTAGAGCTAGAGCTCAATTTTGTAGGTATAACAACCTCAAGTGATTCAAAGGCAAAGCCCAAATTATCAAGATGGAGATTACTGCAATCATACTTGGTGAAGGGAAATCATTCCAAAGGCCTTTGCTCTTTGTAAGTACAAACTATCCCTATTGAAAAAAGAGAATGAAAATGTTTATTTAATCTATGGACCTTAAGGTTTAGAATGTGATTTTAGATGGTCCCCGCATACCTTACAAAGAAGTAATGGTAGGATAGTCATTAAGACTATGAGAGAATGGGATGAAAAAGAGAAGAAATTGATACAAATCAATTGTCAAGCTTACAACACTCTCCTTTGTTCCTTAAGTGCTAGTAAATTCAACAAATGTCCGTGTGTGAGAATACAAAACAAATTTAGGTTACTTTAGAGACCACTTATGAGGGAACAAATCAAGTTAAAGAATTCAAAATAGAATTACTTACACTTGACTGCGAGTTATTTAGGATAAAGAAAAGTGAGTCTATAAACCAAATATTTGAGAGATTCATAAATATAGTTAGAGGTTGAAAATATTAGGAAAAGATTTACCAAATGCTCAATGAAAATACTCTATAGCCTACCTAAATCATGGAGGTTAAAAGTAATAGCCATAGAGGAAGTAAGAAACCTAACACCTTCAAACTAAAGGAACTTGTAGGATCTCTACTCACCCATGAAATGACTTTAAAACATGAGAGTGAAAGAGATGAAAGAAAAAAGGAAAACATGATAAAAAGGGAATAACTCTTAAATACACATTATTAAAAGAAGAAAATAGTACAAAGAGTAAGAGTGAGGAGAATGAAGATATAACAATGCTAGCTAAAAGGTTTAGCAAATTTATGAGGAGAAACTACATAGGTAAGAGACCCTTTGGGAGAGATATGTTTAAGGGAAAGCGTAGCAAAGATCGCTTGATTTGTTATGATTGTAGAAAATCGAGACACTGAGAGTATGAGTGTCCAAACAAGAAGAATGCCTTAAGGAATTTAAAGAATAAAGCAATAGTTGCCATTTTGACTAATAATGACTCCCAAAATGAAGGAGAATATAAAGTTGCCAACTTTGCCCCATGGCACTTGATGACTCCGAGGCATGTTCTATCTCTTATGATCTTAGTTCATGTACCTTGGACGAAAATACTTATTCATTTGATGAATTACAAGATGCATATGATAACTTAGTCTATGATAACATAGAAAATGAAATCTTAGTTAAGACAAAGATTGAATTAGAAAGCATTGTCAAAGATTTAGAAAATGAAAAGATGACTTGAAAAAGAAAAATGAGAACTTGCATAAGTCTTTTTCAAAGTTTCACATGAGCCAACAAAATTTGAATGATATATTGGGAACACAAAGAGCCTTCTTTGACAAAGAAAGATTACGATATGATAGCACTCAAAAAGAAACTCATATTCAGAACTTCTTTATTCAAAAAATGAAAAAAAATGGTGTTTTTGCTAGATGCATATGTTGCCATAAAGTAGGACACTCAATTTATTTTTGTCTTTTTAGAACTATTTTAGAAAAAGTTTAGGTAGTTAAAAGTGTAAGGGTTCCAAAAGGAACCAAGCCTACACAAGGTAAGTGTGAGACCCTGTCAAGTTCGATTAAAAGACGGTATTGTACCGAATGGTACAACTAAGTTAAATCGAGCCTTGAACTAGTTCAAATAAAAATTCTAAGAGGAAATTGAAAATTTTGAAAACCCACAGAATGGCTTAAAATAGTGATTCGGAGTTTAAGGTCCAGTTCGGAGTCCATCAAGAAAATTGACCGATTAGGGACAAAACGGTCATTTTACCATTTCATGATTAAATGGAGATTTTTAGCCAAGATTTGATCACATTTGACCAAGAGTAATTATATGAAATATAATTATGATTATTGGAGTATAAAATGATGTTTAGCAGTGAAAAAAAATTATGATTCCTGGTATTTTTGGAGCACAAGGGCAAAATAGAAATTTTACCACTAAAGGACTAAACTGGAATTTTTATAAAACATTTTTTACCCCATTTGATTAATATTGATCAATATTAATGTTATTTTAGGTTGAAAAGTAGAAATAATGAGATTCCGGTACATTTCGGAGTATAAGGGCAAAATAGTAATTTTTTCGCCCCAGGGGCAAATCGGTAAATTTTTCACCCCAGCACTTGTCAAGACCAAGGGATTTTAATTGTGGTAGGATTGGATAAATACCAGAATATTTGTGGTGGAAAATTAAGAAGAAAAAGTCAAAAAGTTAAAAATTAGGCCAATAAGCATGTGACACATGGCATGCTTGATTATTTTATTATTTTCTATAGAAATCAGCCCATTAAATCCCCAATTCCCTCACCATATTCGGCCTAGGCATCCAGCAACAAGAAAAAAGGAAGAACAAAAGGAAAAACAAGAAAACCTAGGTGGAAATTCAAAGAAAAAGTGAAGAAATCAAGGAAACAAGCTAGGTAAGTTAAAATTTCTTTAATTCTCCTTGATACCTAGCTTACCCATGCTTTTGTTCTTGATTTCCATGGTTGAATATTGAGTTATCATGATGAATTCAATTCTGAAAAATGGGTATGGAAGAGGAATTGTTGTTGGAATAATTTGATTTTAGACTATGTTAGTGTTTAGGGATAATTAAGCATGGTTATGAACAAAAACACAAAAGAAATATTCAATTTCTCTAGGATTCCTTATTGGTCGAACCATGAGGGCTTAATATCAATGGGGGATTGTTTTTATTTCAAGGAAAATGGCTTGGAAAATGATGAATTAAGGTGAAACGGTTATGTAGAAAAATTTTCGGTGCTAGTGTACCAAATGACCGAATTTTTCTATAAGGAACTGTGAGGGTTCTAATGCTGAATTTGGCTTTATTTAAATGGTATGTGGTAAATTAAGGTATTAAAGGAGAAATGGATTAATTTGGAGTGAAATTGGATGCATTGGCCAATTGATAGGATGAAAAATCGACTTAAGCCACTACCAGGTCTAGATGGCTACTCGTGCATTTTTCATTTCATATCATATATATATCGACCCTGAAATAGCCTCTGACTGTTAGACACAATTTAATTGGAATATATGTCATGGATTATGGCTAGGTGGTGAGTCATTGGATACGGGTAAAGGACTGTACCCGTGGACTGAAAATAGGAGTATTTCTACTCCTAATACAGGTGAGTGGACTTGCATTTCAAACTTGTTTTAGGAAATATGAAAGATTCTATCTAACTTGTCTTAGAAAATGTACCTTGGGAACAAGCTTTTAGTAAAATGATTTTATATTGTGAAAATGTGCTATACAATGGTTTATGTGTTATCACAATATGATAAAATGCATGATATGCATTGGATGCTTCTTTACATGTTGATTTGAACCTGGCTATGTGCGAGTAGGAGTGCACATAAGCCGTTGCTGACTCGGCTATGTGCGAGTGGGAGTGCACATAAGCCGTTGCTGACCCGGCTATGTGCGAGTGGGAGTGCACATAAGCCGTTGCTGACCCGGCTATGTGCGAGTAGGAGTGCACATAAGCCGTTGCTGACCTGACTATGTGTGAGTGGGAGTGCACATAAGCTGTTGCTGAGCCGGCTATGTGAGAGTAGGAGTGCACATCAGCCGTTGCTGACCCGGCTATGTGTGAGTGGGAGTGCACATAAGCCGTTGTTGACCCGGCTATGTGCGAGTAGGAGTGCACATAAGCCGTTGCTGACCCAGCTATGTGTGAGTGGGAGTGCGCATAAGCCGTTGCTGACCCGGCTATATGCGCATAAGCCATTGCATATGAGATGATGATGATGGGATGGTGTGCATGTTGATGATGGGTATATGGTTGTAAATGCAAATATGTAAGCATTTGTTTTGTTGGAATTGAAAAGTTTACATGTGTTACATGTTGCTATTGTTATTTTAGCAAGATGACTTGTTTTAAGGGAAAAATTAGACTTTTTCCTTGATGTTCTGGTTCTCGCTGCAGCGAGAATGAAGTTCGCTACAGCGAGAAACTTTCTGTCCATTTTGCTAACTTGTGGGTTTTTGCCATATATCCCATTTCTTTGGTACCATAGTTGAGCATGGATTTTTGTAAAGTGATTTACTCATGTGGGGTTTACATGAGGGGTTTAAAGGAGCTAAAACAATTGCATGGTTTTGAGAAAACGAATGCATCATGATTTCGATAAACATTCCTGATGGTATGCTTGTTCCCTTCTTGTTCACTCACTGAGTATTGTACTCACGTTTTATAAAAATTCATGTTTTCAGATCAGGTGACTGTTGGACCCTAGATCGAGGAGTCCCCGTAGTGCATCTCTTGGGTATGTGTCTGGCATTCGATAGTAATCCCTTTTATTGTAAATGTCTCCGCTGGAAGTCATGGGTCCTTTTGTATTGTGAATACAATCTAACAATATGAATATGTGTATGCAATGTAAATTGCTAAATACATGACTGGTATAGTGCATGTATATTATTATCGATAATGCCATTATGTTTTGGCTATGTTCACACCCGGGAAAAGGTTTGTGTGTGTGTGCATGATATGATAAATTTGTTAAGCAAATGTAAATGGATAGGCTTGCTTGGGCTTAATGAGCTATGCTCATTGAGCTCATGGGCCGGTCATAGCCCGAGAAATTGGGTCGTGACAGTAAGATATTAAGATGAGAATGGGTTTTAAAAGGATCTAAGAGTACTAACTCAATTAGACCCAAGAAAGTTTGGGTACTAAAGTCAAAAGTTTGAATTTTGTCTTTGTAGGTTGAAAACACATGCTTGAAGTTAAGAGCACAAGAAAGAGGAATGTGGTACATTGATAGTAGATACTCTCGACACACGACCGAAAGCAAAAAGTTATTCAAAGAATTGAGGTCAAGAAAAAGAGGAAATGTGACATTTGGACATGACTCAAAAGGTCACATTGAAGGTATTGGTACAATTGGTAAAAACTCTTCATCTCAAATTGAAAATGTATTGCTCATGAATGGTCTTAAAAATAACTTGATGAGTGTTAGTATTCTATGTGATAAAGGCCTTAGAGTTGTATTTGAAGCATTGTTTCATCATGTTGTAGATGTTAAAACAAATAAAATTCTCTTTGTTGGAAATAGACAAGCCAATCTTTATGTAGTATATCTAGATGATTTGTCATCAAATAATGTATGTTTTATGGTAAAAAAGAATGGAAATAATTGGCTATGGCATAAGAACTTGGGCATGCTAGCATGAATACAATTTCAAATTTGTCATCTTTAGATATTGTGACAGGACTCATTAAGCTAAACTTTGAAAATGACAAACTTTGTGATGCTTGGGCAAAAGGAAAACATAGGAAAGGTTCATTCAATTCTAAAAAGGATGTCACAACTATTAAAGCCTTACAACTTCCTCATATTGATCTCTTTAGTCCAACTAGAACTACAAGCCTAAGAGGAAAAACTTTTGGTCTTGTAATAGTAGATGACTACACTGAATTTACTTGGATTTATTTCCTTGCTCACAAATATTGAATTTTAAAAATCTTTACATCCTTTTGCACTAGAGTTGGGAATGAAAAGAGGTATGCAATAACAAATGTTAGGAGTGACCATGGAAAAGAATTTGAAAACCTAGGTTTTGAACAACTTTGTGATGAAAATTGATACAATCATAATTTTTCAGCCACTAAAACTCCACAACAAAATGGAGTGCCTGAGAGAAAAAATAGAACATTAGAAGAAACGGCTAGAATTATATTGTGTGAGAATAATTTACCTAGGTATTTATGGGTTGAAGCTATTAACACATCATGTTACATCATAAATAGGGTAATGGTTAGACCAATACTAAAGAAAACACTTTATGAACTATACAAAGGTAAAATTTTTAGTGATCCTATTAAACGGGTAAGAACTAGAGCGAAAGCTTAACATGTTTGTAAGTATGTTACTTTTATTTCTCAAATTGAACCCAAAAATATTGATGAAGCATTAAATGATAATCATTGGATATTAGCCATGCAAGAAGAATTGAATCAATTTGAGAGAAGTCAAGTATGGGGCTTAGTTCCTAGGCCACAAGATTACCCCATTGTAGGAACTACATGGGTATTGAGAACAAAATGCATGAGCATGGGAATATAACTATAAAGAAAGCAAAGCTAATGGCAAAAGGGTATAGTCAAGAAGAAGGTATAGATTATGATAAGACTTATGCACACATAGATAGATTAAAAGCTATTAGAATATTATTAACGTTTGCATGCTACATTGATTTCAAACTCTTTTAAATGGATGTTAAAAAGCGTTTTTTTAAGTAGAGCTACTAATGAAGAGGTTTATGTTGAACAACCTCACGATTTTGAAAACCCAACCTTTCCAAATCATGTTTTCAAACTTAAAAAGGCTTTGTATGGTTTAAAACAAGCTCCTAAAGCTTGGTATGAAACTTTATCTAAATTCTTGATAAATAGGGGGTTTAAAAGAGGAAAGGTTGATAAAACACTTTTCATTAAAAGTAAAGACAAGGATATCTTAGAAATACAAGTTTATGTTGATGATATAATACTTGGTGCTACTAATGAATCTCTTCGTTAAAAGTTCGCTATAGTAATGCAAGGTGAATTTGAAATGGGCTTCATTGGTAAGTTGAACTACTTTTTGGGGCTTCAGATAAAGGAAAGGAAAGATGGAACCTTCATCAATCAAGCCAAGTACACAAAAAACATGCTCAAGAAATTTGAAATGGAGGAAACTAGACCATATTCTACTCCAATGAGAACTTTACAAAGCTTGACAAGGATGAAAGAGATAAATCTATTGACTCTAAACTTTGTAGATCAATGATTGGTTCTTGCTTTATCTTACAGCAAGTAAACCGAATATAAGTTGTAGTGTAGGATTATGTGCTAGATTTCAATCATCCCTTAAAATCCCATGTAGGTGTTGTCAAAAGAATATTTAGATATATAAGAGAACATGATAACTCTATGATATAGAGTTACTTAGACTTAATTTTGATAGTAATTTAGCTTAGTTCTCGTAGTATTGCATAAGAATTAGTTAAGTTTTATTCAATTTTGATTAAATTAGTTAATTTAGTGAGTCAATATAATTTTAGTTAATTTTGAACCCAATTTGATGTTAATGTGCCAAATATAAGTTATTATTAATTAATTTGCTGAAGCTGTAGGTGTGTGATATGGAGATAAGTCGTCACGTTAAGTGCTCATGAAGTGCACACTTTCATTGCACATGTCTTGGTATTTTGATCATAAATCGATTTACAAAACTCCAAATGATGTGATTCTTAAACCATTGGAAAGCTAAGAGAAAAATATACAACTTCCATGTTTACTACCTTTCCTAGTTCAGCCTATAAGGTGGCCAAAAACCTTGTCAAATTTAAAGCACTATAGTAATCCTAGAAATTAAAATAGAGCAAGCTAGGTCATGGCCTTGAGAATAGGTAGGCCGCAGTGGCCAGATTGAAGAATCATGGTTTTTCACCATAGAATGGTTAAGGCCACGGTGCCCCTGAGGGTAGGCCATGGCATCCGTAGAGCTGTTAAGAAATCCTTGTGCATTTAGACTTCTTTCTTGACTCAACCTTGGGCCTTATTTATACACCATTTCAGAGGATTTTTAGAGGCGCAAAACACAAGATTTTTAGTCACAAGTCATTGAACGAAAAGTCTCCATGAACCTAAGAAGAAGTTGAAGAATTTAAGAAGATTTAGAGATCAAGAATTGACAATTGTTGAAGTTTCTTTATCTTTTGGCTACTCTTTTATTTTCTTGGTTTGGTTTCAATGTTTAAACCTTTTTGGATGATGATTTTTGCAAATATGAGGAATTAAATTAGTTATCTAGGATTATGATTAAACTCAATATGTAGTTTAAATTATTTATCTTTCTTTTGCTTATATTTGATGGATTTAAGTTGTTTATTCCTATTTTGTTCTTAATACTTCTAATCGATTGGCCACCAAATACATTGATCTAGAAACTTAAATTAAACCTTGACGAAGGAAGTTTAGAGTAATCCATGAATGGAATAGTGTATGTTCAAATGTACTTAGTTGATTAGGTGATTTGATTTTCATGTAGGATAAAAATATACGTGTGTGTCATATATAGCCAAGATTAGAGCATGAACTTAATGAATCTTTCTTCAATTTAACTTACATAGAGATGTAATAAGTTAATTGGGAGAGATATTTTTATGAGAAACTCCAAAGAGACTTGTAAATAACTTAGAACTCTAGCCTATCAACTTAATCTATTTAAATAAGTTAAGAGAGAGAAAGAGAGAGATAATATTTAAATGAAGTATTGAGGGATATCATAATCCTAGGTCTAGTTGCTAATTGAATTCTTAAACAAATTTACTTCTTAGTTGTTAGTTTTAGTCTAGATTTCACCTTTTAATAATTAAATTCGATTGTTTGAATAAGGTTAAGGTGTGCTAATTTTAGTAGTTAACAATAATAATTAATTCAATTCTCTGTGGGATCAACACTTTGCTTTTCACTATATTGCTTGTTTAACAATGCGTGCACTTGCATGGATAATCTGACAATTAACTTTTTGGTTCTATTGCCAATAAATTGATTTTTAATTCTTTCTTCTTAATATTAATATCAAGCATTCTTAATCTTACTTCGGACTTTTCTTTCTTTATTTTGTTGTGAGACCTCAACCTCTATAGGCTTGTAACTAGGCATAGACGCCATAACACGGGTTAGGGGTAGTTTTGTCATTTCCTTTAATAAGCTCCCAGAAGAAATTTGTATTATATTTTAAGGTCTAAATAGGCATAAGACTACATAAATGATGTGTAATGATGAAAACATGAAGAAAAAACTAGAAGTTTTAATAATTTTCACAACAGGGGCAAAATGATCATTTTTCAACTCGGGTAAAAATTTTTAAATTTTCATGAACCCGAGCATTTCTAGACCATTATGGACCTTGTCTTAGTGTCAAAAGAGTAAAAGATTGCATAAAGGATTGGAAGAGAACAAGCTAATTTACGGAAAGGCATTTTCGTAATTTAAGTGAAGTGGATAAGCATGGACTATAAATATCTTGTTCTTCCAGGAGCTTCTTCATTCTCCAGCAACTTTTCTCCTTCTACTTCTTCCATTTCACGTTGCTTCCATCCTCCATGGAAGCTTGATATGAAACTTTCATAACTCTCTCTCTAGCTCTAATTTTCATACCCTTGTGCTCTTTCACTTTCTCAATTTAAAACCCTTGAAAAATCTCACTTCCATACTTTCTCTTAGTAGTTAGGTGTTTAGAGAGAGAAAGAGAAAGAAAGCCCCTATAATAGCTTGGAAAACGATTAGAAAAAATTTCAAAATTTCAAGGCTATCAAGGTGAGTAATAAATTAAAGTTGATTTTAAATGTTGAGGGTGGCTAATGATTAGGCTTGTGAATGTTTTATAGTAGGATGTTTATTCATTTTAGAGTGGTTAAGGTAGTGAATATAGATAGCCATTTAAATGACAATTGGAAGCTAGCCAAGAAATAACTTTTAGAATCTATAAGTATGTGAATTGACATAATGGTGATGCTAATGAAATGGTAGGTTCCAACGAAGCTCTATCGCCCCATTTGGACCATTAGGAAAGTTAGAGTTGATTAAAGGTCCAACAACATACCGGTGAGTGGACTTGGATTTCAAAACTTGTTTTGGGAATGTGAATGCAATTGTACAAACATTTGAAAGATTTTATCCAGTTTTCCTTTAAAAAATGTACCTTGGGAACAAGCCTTCAGTGAAGTGATTTTATATTGTGAAAATGTGCTATAAAATGGTTTATGTGTTATCACAATATGATAATATGTATGATATGCATTGGGTGCTTCTTTGTATGTTGATGTGGACCTGGCTATGTGCGAGTAGGAGTGTGCATAAGTTGATGATAACCCGGTTATGTGCGAGTAGGAGTGCGCATAAGCCGATGATGACCCGACTATGTGCGAGTGGGAGTGCGCATAAACCGATGATGACCCAGCCATGTGCTAGTGGGGAGTGCACATGAGCTGATGATGATGGGAGAGTGTGCATGATGATGAATATATATATATATATACATGTATAGATATGTGTGTTATAGAAAGTTCATGAATATGTATATGGTTGAAATGCATGTGAAATTTGACATGTTAAACTTTGGGAAATTATATGACTTTCATGTTGTGTTGGTCACGTGAACAGGGTGGCCTTTGCTTGAGGGAATGGAGAATTTTTGCCGGTGCCCTGTTTCTCGTTGCAACAAGATTCGCGTTTGGAGGGGTGGTGCTGGTCGAAATCTCGCTGCAACGAGAAAGTTATTGTAGCTTCTTACTGCAGTGAGATTCATTCTCGCTGCAACTAGAAACTTTCTGTTTTATGACCAAAAATTTGACCTGATTCGCATGAATGTTATTAAAGTTTTCACTCTCCAAATCCTTTGTTGAGCATGGACCCCTTTCATAAAGTGATTTACTCATGTGGGGTTTGCATGAGGGGTTTTAATAAGAACTAAAACAAATTGCATTTTTTTGGAAAAAAAATGAATGCATCATGATTTCGTTAAACATTCATTATTGTTTGCTTGTTCCCTTCCTTGTTCACTCACTGGGTTTATACTCACCGTTTTCAACTTCATGTTTTCAGATCACGACGCAGCTGGTATCTAGGTTGAGATGTCTTCGTATATTCGACCCTTAGTAGGTGTCTTGGCATTTAGCAGCTGTACATTCGTCTGAGTCTCTCCGCTGTAAGTCGAGTACTCTTTTGTTGTATATAGACAGACCCAATGTAAATTATTAATACATATGTTTAGACAACACATGTATATTAGATTGTTAATGCCATTATGAGTTGGCAATGAATAGTAGTATCTTGATTTAAATTTATGAAATATGACTTTAGAGATTTTGATGAAATGATAAACAAGTCATATCAATAGGCTTGCTTGGGCTTAGTGGGCTACGTCTATTAGGCCCATGCGCCGATCATGGCTCGAAATTTGGGTCGTGACATTTGTGTCCTCAAGTATTTTAAGTCGTAACAATGGATTAACAAGAAGAAAATAAGTCCTTGCAAGAATATGTTGTACCTCTCATCCAAGGCCTTTATTCAACCATCCATAGACCTCCCATCAACGCTAATACCTTTGAAATCAAACTAGCAATCATTCAGATAATCCAAACTTTTGTTCAGTTTGGGAGATTACCGAATGATGATCCTAATGCTCATGTTATGAATTTTCTTAAGATTTGTGAAACTTTCAAATCTAATGGTGTTACTGATGATGCCATAAGATTGAGGCTTTTTCCATTTTTGTTGAGAGATAAGGCAAAGAGTTGGTTGAATTCGCTTCCAACTGGTTTTATCACTACTTAAGATGATTTGGTTCAGAAATTCTTTATGAAATTCTTTCTACCAGTTAAGACAACAAATACGAGTAATGACATCACCTCTTTTGTGTAACATGACTCAGAATCACTGTATAAGACTTGGGAAAGGTACAAAGATTTACTTAGAAGGTGTCCTCAGTCACAACCCAAACCCAGGGGCTATGACTGGAGCCCGAGCCCACAAGCAAGCCCACTAGACCCAAGCAAGCCTCAGAGTTCAAAATCATATTACACATATACCAAGGGATTATTATCAAATATTTATAACAAATTCAAACATAAATACATTATCCCTGACGTATAATCCCTATAAATATTCAAAGGCCATACATTGCCTATTCAAATCGAGTCCGTACATAACAACCCTTACATATAAGTTCAAATGGCATGTTGTGCCTACATACATCAAAGCTAACCATATGTGGAATCTTGTGACGAACTTAGTAGAGTAACCAAAATGGAGAACCTACCAGATGCCAAAATTGATCTGCCTACAGACGACCTTTGCCATGCTCCTTCGTGGTCTATTTATTTGCACATGGTACACAAATGGGTAAGTACTATAATACTCAATAAGTGGTGTAAATAATAAAGTCATACATATATTAAACTCACATTTAAAATATATGCGCCATCCGTGCATCTAGATGTTCTAACAAACATCTCCAAATGTAGGGTATATCATTATCCCTAAACTCTCCCATGTGAGGGCATATCAACATCCTCAATCTCTTCAAAGATCATCACATATATCAATAGGCTTACCCTCGAAGCCGATCAAGTCATTCGAATCATTCTCCATGGCATACTCTAGTCGTCGGAGTATCAAATCATGGTTATCTAAGCCTTCCACGGTTATCTCATGTCATATACAAATCAAATCAATGCATGGTCCTCCCCTGGACATAGTCAGATCACGCTCAGTGACCAACAGGTGGAGAATTAGATCACACTCAAGGCAAATATGCTAGTGGAAAAACAAATCACTCGCATGCTAAATCAACAAGCAGAGAACTAATCACGCACAGCGCCTAGAGCAGCTAGCGAAGAAACATATCATCAACCGGAATAAACTCCCGATGATGGCATCACCTGAAATAATCTCCACAGATGTCATCAAAGCACTGCAAGCAAGAACCACAAGCTGGATTAATGCCACCATCCTTACTTAGCATTATCCTTGCAAGCACACACATAGTCATAAGGGGATAAAAATCCACTCAACCACAAATCAGATCAACGTCCAGAATTCATTCCTCCGACGAAAACATAAATCCACAATTACGACTATCATGCCTTTTATCATTCACATTTCCTCAACAAACCACAAGCTACATTCATCGAACTTCAATCATGTTAAGCTCAGTTAAGATTCTAAGTGGCTCTAAGTCTCCAAGGCATCATTCAATCAAATCATCTTAACATATCATTCACCTAAGGTAATCTACTCTTATGGATTCATCATAGCCTCTTAACGTCCTAGTCTAGGTGCACACACAACTTAGGCCACCCATGTGGCTCACATCACAGCACATATTCACACGTAATTCACATACATTATTCTCTAGCCTAGGTTCATTCATCTAAGCATAGATATTTCATTCTAATACCAGCTCAGCGCATCTTCCATGCATCATGCATTACAAGCATTTTATTTAAACCCACCCTTGGTGACAATAGGAGGCACTCCCTACCAAGCTTCAATCCTTAGCCTCCAATTGTCGTTTAGCTTGCTAATGAGTTGATTTAACTCTATTTCTCCCTTCAAACATATCAAAACATAAAGATGTTAATTATTATTGGCTTTTCAATAAATGCCAACTTTTCACACAATCAACTAAATTCTAGTAATCCAACTATTCAAGCTCAAATCCTTCATTAACGGGCTAAAACCATACCTTAAAAGCTAGATTGTACTATTCTTAGCTCTAAATTCTTGAATCCAATCCAAATAGGGGAAAACAACAAATCTGGAGAAAAGTCAGATTCAAAGTTATTAATCAATTAATTGAAAAATTATTGGTAAAAACATTAAATCTTACCTCCAAATGGTTTTCCAAGCTCCAAATAGCTTCAAACAGCTCAAAAATTTAATTCGGAAGGTTTAGGCTTTGGGGTCCTAGAGAGAGAAAGGGAGAGAAAAAGAAAAGAGAAAAAAATGAGCAAAATGGCCCAAAGCTTCCTTTTTATTTTTGCTTTTTCTCTCTAATGTATCAATACATTTCAAGCAGAATGCCCCTGGGTGCTCTCTGCTTCAAATGTATAGATACATTTGGACAATATATCAATACATGTTCATCTTTGGCAAAATCTATCGATACATTCTCAAATGTATCGATAGAATATTCTTCTTAGGGCCTTCGTTGTTCATCCTGCCATGCATGTATCAATACATTAGGGTATGTATCAATACTTTTACCCCTGTAGGTAATTCTAGGCTTCCCAAGAGCTCTAAAAAACCAAATTTAACACCCCAAAGTCATTCCTTATTAGTATCACAACCCAAATCATTTATTTTTGTTAATCTCATACACATAAATCCCTAAACATAACATCAAACTTAGATCAAAATCTTAAATTATGGGATTTATCACATATTTCCTCAAAGTTTTCCCTAAGTGTCAATACATACACTCTCAAACACTAGACACACATATCATATTGTCAAAGTCCTCGAGACTCCACATATTCGTAAATCATTATTAATTTAATTAATTTATATTGAAAAGTGGGGGTGTTACTATAATACCCCGTACTTTGATATGGTGACTAATAAAAACTTACTGGATGCCAATTGAGGTTAATTATGATGTTTAGAAATGATGAAAGATGAAAGGAATAGTTTGGGATAAAATATTCTGCACACGAGAAAATAATAATAAAATAATGATATTTTTATCGGAGAAGAATTTGTGAGATAAAAAGTGATTCGAAAGTCAATTGAGGTCTAATAAGGTATTTTGGGTACCAAAGGGACAAGAGGAGAGAAGAGAAAATTTTTAGAATAAAATAATATTAAAATATTAATATTTTATTCAGTGTCAAAATTTTTCATGAAGAAGGAGTATATGGTCAATCTAAATGGGAGAGAAGAAGAATGAGAGAATTTTAGAGAAAAATGGCGTTAATGGGCTGCGTGTCTTTATTAAGTAAAGATAGCGCGGGTAAATAAATATTTTAAATATTATGGGGATATTGCGTTGGAATACAAACTTCATACTTTGTTTGTGCATGTGTAAAAGAAGGTAATAGAAGGAAATTGGAGTTAAATGAATGTTGGGAGGACTAAATTAAAATGGAAGGAAACAAAAAAGGTAAAACGATCATTTTGCATCTCGAGTTAAAATTTTTAAGTTTTCATGAACCCGAGATTTCTAGACCCTTGTGGACCTTGTCTTCGTGTCAAAGAAGTAAAAGATTGTATAAAGGCAATAGAAAAACAAAATGACATAGTTAAGGGCATTTTGGTAATTTTGATAGAAATGGATAAACTTAAGCCATAAAAATCTAAGTTTTTAGGATGTTCTTCAAATTTCCAGCACTTCTTCTTCTTCTTCTCCTTCCTCTCCCACGTTCTCTCACCCCCCCCCCCCCATGGAAGCTTGCCTTGAATTTTCATATATTTATTTGAATTAACCCCGATTTTTTATGTTTTGTGTACCCTTTCACAGAGTTCTTTGTGCTCTTCTATTTTTTCACCATAAAACCCTCAAAAACCTTTCCTTATTACACTCTCTCACTAGTTGGACGTTCTAGAGAGAGAAAGTGAGATTTTCATGATAGTTTGAAAGTTTTTGGGAAAGAAATTCAATTGTAAAACTACCAAGGTGAGTAGTGAAATAGAGTTGATTTCTTTTTAGTTGTTGAGAATGGCTAGTGGCTAGATCGGTGAGAGTTTTGTAGTTGAGGTGGGTTATTCATTGTAGTGTGACTAGAATAGTGAAAATATATAGTCACTTAATGGTAGATGGAAGCTAGTTAAAAATAACTAGCAGATCATGATTTAGTGGATAGCTTTTAGAACTATAATTATGCAAATCGGATTGGTTGTGATGTTGATGTGATGATAAGTCCCAACGAGGCCCCACAGTTCCATTTGGACCATTGGTGGAGGTTGGAGTCTAGTAAAGATTCAACAAATATCGGTGAGTGAACCTACATGAAAATGTTTTGGGTAGATGTACATACGTTTGAGCGAACCACTTGAAATGTTTAAATTATCTTTTCTTCAAAATGTATGGGAACAAGCCTTTAGTGAAATGTTTTTGTGATGTGGAACATGATTGTGATGAATCTATGTACTTTTATATGATGCTGATATGTATATAAAGATATATGATATATATATTGTTAAGTAATTTTGTATAATTGATGTAACCGTGCATGTGCGGAGTGGGCAGTGCACATGCCTGTTGAGTGACAATGTTGGTATCAGAGCAAAAGGTTTAACCTAATCCCTGAGAACTCTCACAGTGAACAGTGGCGAAGCGTGACTCTCCGCTTAGGGGCTTATAGAGAGGGTTGTCCCCTACGAGTGCTTTGATAGGTACCATTTGTTGCCACCGCTGAAGGAGGAAAGGGTTGCTTGTAGCAAGGGTCGTCCCCTATGAGATGAGCTCAACCGTGCATGTGCGGAGTGGGCAATGCACATGCCGGTAATGATGTTGTCGTGATATTTATAACCATGCATGTGCGGAATGGGCAGTGCACATGCCGATAATGATGCACATCAGCCGGGTGAGGTGATGGTGGTGTAAGTGCTTATATATATATACATATTTACTATATAGAGATATTTTGATTTAAAATGTGATTGCATTGACTGTTGAAAACTTGAGTATTATCAATGTGTTCAATTTAATGTGCAATGTGGCATGAGTGGATTTTTCCGATGGTAGTGAAAGCCCCTTGGATTTTTTATCTAGCTAGAATTTCGTTGCAGCAAGAATGCCTTTTCGCTGTGGTGAGAGTCAATCTATTATGCTTGACTTGCTTGAAATCTACTAAAGTTTTCACTTCTCAACTTCCTTGTTATTCATGAGTCTTTTGTCATCAAGTAACTAAAAGACTAAGGGTTTGAATGAGGAGTTTCTAAATAAAGATAAATTAAATTGCATTGTTTTGAACTTAAGTGCATCATGCTTTCTAAACCTTCCTTAACGTTGCTTGTTCCCTTCCTATGTTCACTCACTGAGTTTGTACTCACGTTTTTAAAATTCATGTTTTAGGTTTTTCTGAGTTAAAGGTGATTGGACCCTAGGATGAGGTGCTCTTCCCTATCCATTTTCAGTAGGTTCATTGTGACATTAAATGTTAGCAACCGTGCCCAAAGTCACTCCACTAACGGTCAAGTTCTAATTACGTGTATATGACTATTTGTTGTGAAATGCGTAGATTCACTTGTCAAATTATATGTATGTATATAATGGTTGATGATGCCATTATGAATACATGATTGGGTTTTATGAGTTGTTTTCATAGGAATTGTAATTGAGCATTATGAATTTTGGATTCTAAAGGAATATGGATTAACGTATAAGATCATGTAAGTAGGCTTGCTTGGGATTGGTGGGCTGAGCCCATTGGTCCCTTTCGTCGGTCATGGCCCGAAAATTGGGCTGTGACAGTTACATCCTCTCCATGGACTACACAAATGGCTTCAAGTTTAAACTTTCTGTAATGGTTTGTTAGGACCAATTAGAACGATCATTAATGCTACCGCTGGAAGAGCACTTATTAGTAAATACATTGATGAGGCCTATGATTTGCTTGAGGAGATGCTTCAAATAACTATCAATGGCCATCTAAAAGATTAGGTGCAAGAAAAGTTGCTGGAATTCATGAGCTTGATGCAATAAATACCAGTAATGCACAATTAGCTGTTCTCATCAAGAAAATTGATAATTTGAGTGTTAATGTTGTTCAAAACCCTTTTGTGACTTGTGAGTTTTATGGTCAAGAACATTTTGATGATAGTTGCCCTATCTATACTGAATCTATTCAATTTATTGAAAATAGATAGTAGAAAAATAATTCCTATTCCAACAATTATAATCCTGGTTGGAGGAATTATCCTAATTTCTCATAGAGCAACAACCAAATATCTTAATCAGCACTTAAACCAAATTTTCTTTTTGGATTTCTACCTAGAGCTCCTATGCTAAAGAAGAAACCTACTATGGAGGAGATGTTAATGTAATTCATGGAAAAAACTGATGCCTACATTGTTGGCTCCATAAGTTTTTGATGATAATAAAACATTCCCACTCATTAAGGTCTAACTTTACTACTTGAGTGTGCAGGATGAAAATGTATGTCAATAACAAATTAATCACTAGAAAGCAAATATCAAAACTCATTAAAATAAGGAGTTACAAATGAGCCACAAAACGAAGCTTCTTAGTCGGATAATCAAGGGAGTTAGTTAGCTAAAATTCAAAAGTGAAGTTGGCCTGTTCAGAGACAGTAAGCTCTTAATCAATTAAAGCCTCACTTAACCAATTAAGAGAGTAAAGCAAATTGTGAAACAGAGAGGACTTAGTCGACTAAGAAGTATTGTTAGCCAGCTAAGAGCTCACTGTCAAAGAATTGGATTACAAGACAAAGAAGACTTAATCGACTAAGAAGCATGGTTAGGCAACTAAGAGCACACTATTTGAAAATTTGAATTTGAATGCTTGAAGATAGACTAATGGCTAGAATTGACTCCAAACTATTTTCAACGGTCTAAAGCTGTCAACATCAATCAAAGTTGGTTTTTCAAGTATAAAAGACACCCCTAACGGATAAGAAAAAGATGAGATGATTCCAAGATCAAAAAGAGCTCAAAAGTAGCAAAAACTCTCTCAATCCTTCTTGCAATTCACTCCAATCTTTGTTATAGAGTTAAGCACTTCATCTTGTACCATTCAGATCAGGTTAGTCATCATAAGTACCTTTTTATATCTTTTCTCCTTGATTACTTAGAGTGTGCAAGTCACTCTAAGGGGATTAATCAAGCTTGGGTTAGCTTGATTGGTTTTATAGGTTCTAACTCAGCCTAAGAAAACTTAGATCTGAGTTTTGGTTGATCCTGGAAAAAACCATTATTAAAGGTTATGGCTGAGCCTATGAAAAGCCATTGTAAAAGCTTGGTTAAAGCTTGGGAAGTCCATCGTTTATAGTGATTTGGTTTGAAAATCCTTGATTGGAAGATCAAGGTAGTGGATGTAGGTCAAAATGATTGAACCACTATAAATCTTTGTGCGTTGTCTACCCTCTTTTATTTTTCATTTCATTCTTCTTTAAATCATTCTTTCATCCAGCATTTAACTTCTCAGCATTGACCTTTAACTAGCCCTCAATTAGTTTTCAAGTTTAATGACATTTAGAAAGTGTTATTCACCTCCCTCTAGCGTACATCTTTAAGACCAACAAGTAGTATCAAAGCCAAACCCTCATTCTTAAGGCTAAACATCATAAGGGAGATTCAAATGGCTTTTCAAAAATATGTTGTTGCTGAGAGACAGTCCACAAATAGACCACTTCTGTTTGATGGATCAAACTACCCCTATTGGAGCATTAGAATGTCTATTTACATAAGGGCAATAGATTATGAAATGTAGGGTGCCATCACTAATGGACCTTTTATCCCCTCGACCATAAACGTAGTGACCAATGAAAAGATACCCAAGCTGAGGACTAAATGGACTGAAGTTGAAACCAAAAAGGTTCAAATATACTCTGCACCGTGCCTTAACTCCCACATAATTTAACAAAGTGTCAAGTTATGCCACTACCAAATAAGTTTGGGACGAACTTAGAGTTATCCATGAAAGGACTTCACCAGTCAAGGAGTCCAACATAGCTTTTCTAACTCACAATTATGAAATGTTCAATATGGAACCTAGCGATGATGTCACCAGCATGCTTGATAGGTTTACTAACATCACCAATAAACTTAGTCAATTAGGTAAGCCAATTCCTGAACATGAACTTGTCAAAAGACTTCTTAGAAGCCTACCTAAAAATTGAAAGCCAAAAGTGACTGCTATTCGAGAGGCTAAGGACTTAAATGTCATCACTCTTGATGAAATATGTGGCTCTCTTCTCACTCATGAGCTGGAGCTTAAAGAAAAAGAAGAAGAAGAAGAAGACAAGAAAGAAGCCAAAGAAAGGAAGAAAAGCATTGCTTTAAAAGCAAGCACTCTTAAAGAAGAATTAGATAATTTATCTGTGATGATGATAAAGAGTTGGCCATGGTAGCAAGAAGATTCATAAAACTTATGGGACAAAGAGATAGAAGACTAGCTAAGAAAAACTACAGAAGAGATCAAAGTTCTTCATGGAAAACCATAAATAAAAATGAATCCAACAAGAAGGAAGATGTTATATGTTTTAAGTGCAAGAAACCTAGACACTTCATATCGGAATGCCCCTTGCTGAAGGAGAAAACTCCCAACAAAAATAGAAAATCAAAGAAAGCTATGGTGGCTGCAACTTGGTTTGACAGTGGTGTATCAAGCTCAGAAGTTGATGAAGAAAAAGTGGAAGAAAGAGCAAAGCTATGTCTGATGGCCAAAGATAATGAATCCGAGGTATCTTCCACCCTTTATGATATTTCAATTGATGAATTTCAAGAAGAATATGAATGCCTCTATGATGAGTTTGAAAAACTTGCATCAAAATATAAGGCTTTAAAAAGAAAGACTACATCTCTTGAGAATGATTTAGAAAAGATAAGATAAGATTTCAACTCTGTTTTTGAACAAAGAAATGTGCTTCAAACTGAACTAGAACACTCTAGAACAGATTTTGAAGTTTTGAAATTGGAACTTGAAAACAGAACTGAAGTATTGCAAAAGGCAATTGATGAAAACATTGCTCTTAAAGGTTTGAGAAAAAAAACATCAAAAAGAAATACAAACTTTAAGAGAAATTCTGATGGTTTAACATCTAGATGTTATATTTATGGCAAAATAGGTCATCTTTCTTATGAGTGTTATAGAAAAAAAAAACACTCAAAGAACAAAAATGATTTAAGTACAAAAAGGCTCCTATGTAGCAACTAACCTTCAAGGACCCATCAAGGTATGTGTACTTGTTAAGAAAAACTGAAAAATTTGTCTTGCAAGTTGAGCCAAACAGAGAAGACACATGTTCAAAAGCTCAACTAAAGCAGAATCAACCATGGTAGATGGATAGTGGTTGCTCAAGGCATATGACAAGAAATGAAATGTTGTTGCTCAATTGATAAGAAAAAAAGAGGTACAGTATCATTTAGAGATGATTCAAAAAGTAGAATTCATGGTATATGAACTATTGGTAAGAATTCTCATGCTCAAATTAATCATGTGCTGTTTGCTAAAGGTTTAAAGCATAATCTATTAAGTATCAATCAACTATGTGATAAATGATTTAAAGTGTGTTTTGATTCACATAAATGTGAGATTATAGATATTAGTTCCAACAAAACTGCATTCATAGGAAAAAGAATCAAAAACATGTATATTATATTTCTTAAAGATCTTAAGCTTGATTGTGAGTCATGTCTTATGGTAAATGATGGAAACGATAGCTGGCTATGGCATCAAAGACTTGGACATGCAAGCATGCATACCATTTCAAAACTAATGAGAAGAAATCTGGTTGTTGGGTTATTTGAAATTAAATTCGAAAATGATCAGATTTGTGATGCTTGTCAATTAGGAAAACAAGTTAGAACATCATTCAAACCCAAAAAGATAGTTTCAACTTCTAGACCTCTTAAATTATTGCATATAGATCTATTTGGTCCAATCAACATAACCAGCTTTGGAGGTAAATCATATGGTTTTGTGATAGTTGATGACTACTCTAGGTATACTTGGGTCTACTTCCTTGCTCACAAAAATGATGCATTACTTACATTTGCAAATCACTGTATGAAAGTTCAGAATGAAAAAGGACTTCTCATTGTTAGCATTAGAAGTGATCATGGAGGTGAGTTTGAAGGAGATGAATTTGAAAACTTTTACAATGAAAAAAGGTTGGATCATAACTTTTCTGCACCTAGAACACCTCAACAAAATGGGGTTGTTGAGAGAAAAAATCAAACTTTAAAAGAAATTGCTCAAACCATGCTTTGTGAAAACAATCTACCAAAGTATTTTTAGGCAGAAGCTGTCAATACAGCAGCCTACATCCTTAACAAAGTTTTAATAAGGGCTATAATATCCAAAAGTCCTTATGAACTATACAAAGGCAAAAAACCAAACATTTCTCATTTTTGAAGCTTTAGCTGTAAATGCTTTGTTTTGAACAATGGAAAACACCTTCTTGGAAAATTTGATGCTAAAAGTAATTAGGCAATATTTCTAGGGTATGCATTTAACTCAAAAGCTTACAGAATTTTTAACAAAAGAACTTTAACAATTGAAGAGTTCATTCATGTAGTTTTTAATGAAACTAATGCTTTGTAAAAGAAAGTTTCTGTTGATGATAATGATGCAGAGGAGCTTGAAAGACAAATGGAAGAAATGAGCCTAGAAAATAAGAAAAACAATGAAGAAAACCCTTTTGCAAGAGATGTCGAAGCTCCATCTTTAGAAGATCTACAAATAGTTGAAAACCAACACAATGATCTTTCAAAGATCTAGAAATATGTCAAAGATCACCCACAAGAGCAAATCATTTGTAATCCTTAAGAAATAGTTAAAACTAGAAGAAGAGTTAAAGAAACATGTGAATATTCAGCTTTCATTTCACAAATCAAGCCTAAAAATTTTGAAGAGGCAAAAAAAAAAGAAAGCTGGATGTTGGCAATGCAAGAAGAACTTGAACAATTTGAAAGAAACAAAGTATGGACTTTGGTTTCGAGGCCATTCAATCACCCAATTGTTGGTACAAAATGGGTGTTCAAAAACAAGGTAGATGAACAAGGTAATGTGATAAGGAACAAAGCTAGGCTAGTTACTCAAGGACATAATCAGGAAGAAGGTATTGACTATGATGAAACCTTTACTCCTGTTGCTAGTATAGAAGCCATAAGATTATTGCTTGCATTTACATGTTTCATCAATTTCAAATTATTTCAAATGGATGTGAAAAGTGCATTTTTAAATGGTCTTATTCAAAAAGAAGTCTATGTCAAACAACCCCCTAGGTTTGAGAACTTTGAAAAGCTTGATTATGTTTTCAAACTGCATAAGGCCTTATATGAATTAAAACAAGCTCCAAGAGCTTGGTATGAAAGACTCTCAAAGTTCTTAGTTGAGAAAAGGTATATTAGAATAAGTATTAATACAACACTGTTTATTAAGAAATACTTGAATGATTTAATTATAGTTTAAATTTATGTAGACGATATTGTATTTGGTGCTACTAATGAAGCTTTGTGAAAAAACTTTGCTGAAAAAATGCAGGGTGAGTTTGAAATAAGCATGATGGGTGAATTAAAATTCTTTCTTGGCCTTCAAATTAAACAATGTAAGGATGGCATCTTTATCAATCAAGAAAGATACATTCAAGACATGCTAAAAAGGTTTGATGTGATGAAGCTGAAGTTGATTAGCACACCAATGAGTCCCTCTACCAAGCTTGATAAAGATGAAAAAGGAAAGAGTGTTGATCAAAAGCTTTATAGAGGTATGATTGGCTCTTTGCTCTACTCAACTGCTAGCAGACCTGACATATAACTTATTGTATGCTTTTGTGCACATTTTCATTCACATCCTAAAGAGTCACATTTAACAGCTGTAAAAGGAATCTTTAAGTACCTCTTGGACACACAAAGTTTAGGATTATGTAATCCAAGAGGATCATCTTTTAATCTTATTAGATACTCTGATGTTGATTTTGTTGGAAGTAAAACAAATAATAATAGCATTAGTGGCACATGTCAATTTCTTTGAAATATGCTTGTATCTTGGTCAAGTAAAAAGCAAAAGTCTGTTGCATTATCAACAGCTAAAGCTGAATGCATATCCTTAAAAAGTTGTTGTGCTCAAATTAAATGGATTAAACAACAATTAAAAGATTTTACAGTAACCATGCATAATACACCCATATTTTGTGATAATACAAGTGCTATAAACATCTCGAAAAATCCAGTTCAGCATTCTAGAACTAAACACATTGAAATTCGGCATCACTTTATTCAAGATCATGTGCTTAAATGAGACATCAAAATTGAGTTTGTTAACACCTTGCATCAACTATCTGATATCTTTACCAAACCCTTAAGTGAAGAAAGATTTTGCGAAATTAGGAAAAATCTAGGAATGCTAAATGTAAATGAGCTTTAGGTAAATCTCTTGAGTTCTTCATTCATAAAACAGTAAAAACTTTGTTGATTAAGAGAATTGCTTAACTAACTATAAACATTTTGTGTTGATTCTTTTATTCATAATGCTTGACTAAGTTAATTAAAAGAAAACTTAATAGGTTAAGAAACTGAAATAAAAAATAATAATATTTAAGGAAAAAGAAAAGCAAAGCGGGGGAAGAAGAAGAAAAAGAAAAACCATTTAACTGAAAAACAAAACTAGGAGCCAAAACTGTGAATTTTTAAAAAAGGATGTCTGACTTTATTTAAAAAGGGAGATTAATAACCTCTTTTAACTCCTCACCTTTTCTTTATTCTCTTTTCTCTTGAACCACTATTCTCAAAATCGAAAACCCTCATCTCAAACTCTTCAAAACCTAAGTCTAAAATTGCCAAGAACGATGGCCAAATCTACACTACCAAGTGACATTCTGGAAAATAAGAAAGGGAAACGTCCCATGGAAGATAGTCCACCGTCCAAGGTTCAAAAGAAAATGAAGAACAATGAACCAACACTAGAAACTGAAAAAGCAGGAAAGAAATAGAAAGAGAAAGCGTCGAAATCAAAGAAAGAGATGGAAAGAGGAAAATCCAACAAAAAAGGTAGCTTTGCATCCTCAAAATTTAGGAACAAGATTCATAAGGAAAGATTTAAGAAAATAGAGAATGCACCCATATCCTGTGCAAAATACATTGATTGGGACAGTTTTAATAAAGTTTCAAAGATCAAAGAGGGTCTGTCAGAATATTTTGAGAAAATAAAATTAAAGAAATAAAGTGTTTTTGAAAATAGATCTTATAATGCTAGTCTTGTCAAAGAATTTTACTCTAGCATTGCACTAGATGAAACTGAGCTTGATGATCCAGAGGACTTTGTTGAGAATGGTCTTAATGTATTTTTGAATGGGAAGGAATTTGTGGTTACTGCTACTAATCTGGGAAATTTACTGAAAATTAAGTGTATTATGGGGGAGTATGAAATTCAAGAGGAATATGATCCCTTATCTTTGTGGGAAGTTATCATTGGGAAAAGGGAAAGATACTCTTCCAAAAGTTATGCGAGTTTTATCAAGAGTCCATAAACTAGGATCCTGCACTACTTTATTGCTTCAACAATTCATGGAAGAAACAGTAGCTTTAGCTATGTAAGTCTTCAAGATATGTGGCTGATGGACCATGCATTCAATGCAACTCTCCTCAATCTTAGAAGATTTATGATTGAAAGAATGAAAGGAACCTGTCGTGTTGATAAAGTTAATCTCGCTTATGGAAACCTAATCAATTCTTCAGTAAAGAAAAAGGAAATCTAGAACACCAAATATCAAATCGATCATGTTAAAAGTAGAGATCAAGCCATCTATTTAGGAAGTCTACCAAAAATGGGGTACAAACTTGAAGGACAAAAATTCATCAAAATTCCCAAAAACACCCCAAGGGATGAGTATCCCACCTTTGCTCAAACAAAGGCAACCCCCTCTCAAATCTCAAATGAGATGATTTTGAATTTATTGATGAGAATTGATGGCAAGCTTACTGATTAGTTTGAGAAAATTCAGAAAATTGAAGATAATTTGCAGGAGCTGGCAAATTCTATGAAAGAAAAAAGAAAATTACCATCTGGTCCTACAACTGAAGGTACCTCAACAGCCCCAAGTCCAACACCAACAAGACAAACTGTTGAGAATCCTATTTCTCAAACTGAGGGTGGTGAACTTGAATCTGCATCACCAAGAAAACAATCTACTCTTGAACCTGAAGTTGAAGGAGAATTCAATGATGATACAGAAGTGATTGGATCTCTTAATGACATTCTAATCAACATGATGAAGCACAAAAAGCAAAGCCATCTCCAACAAATTCTAAGAAAGTGTTAATTATGGATGTGTTTCATCAGATGGTAAGGGAAAAGCAAGCAGAAAAAGAAGCAGCAAGAAGCAGAACATAGAAATCAACACTTGCAAGAGCTTCCCTTAAATCAATTCACACCACAAGAAAAACTAAACCTACTGAAAAACAAAAAGGGAAAGCAGCTGCATTTACACAAGATAAAACTAAACCTACTGAAAAAGGCAAAAAAAATAATGGCAACAAAAACCAAGTTCCTCAAAAGAAGAATGTCTTCTAAATTGGTTGACAAAGCTAGATCCTCAGTCAAATCCTCTTGCCAGGATCCTCTCCAAGTCTCAAACACACCCTCCTTTGATTCCTCACCCCAAAAATCAACACCTTTGTCATCTCCTAGACCCCTCAATGTCCACTTTGGGACTGATGAATCCACCCCCTCTGACTCTTCTTGAATCAGCAGACCATCTTTATTTTGCTAATGACAAAAAAGGGAAAAAGTAGAAGTAACAATACAGTAATTTAGGAATTTGCAATTTAGGAATCTAATTCTAATGATGTTTGCCTGTTTATGACATTTTGCTATTTTGGCTGTTGATGGTTAGGATTTGGATATTGATAACTTATTTTTGTTATGCTATTGTGTTATCCTTGTTAGCTTGCTAATGGCATTTGATTTTAGAATGGATATAGTTTGTTGATGAAAATATGATGATATAGTTGATTAATATTGATAATATCTTATCACTTATGACTGGTAGTTTTGCAAGCTTGTATGTTAATTCATGACTATATTCTATTGAATTTCTGAATCAATGGTTGTTATCCTCAATAAGAAATAGAAAAATATTAGTTGGCTTGCTAAGTTGGATAACAAAAGAACTTGAAAAGATTATGCATACATTAAGGGGGAGCACACACTCAAGGGGAGAAATTTCTCATCTTGTGTAGAATAAATGGAACGAATAAACATTGTGCTATTAATCAAGGGATGTTTTGTCATCATCAAAAAGAGGGAGATTGTTGGCTCCATAAGTTTTTGATGATAATAAAACATTTCCACTCATTAAAGTCTAACTTTACTACTTGAGTGTGCAAGATGAAAATGTATGTCAATAACAAATTAATCACTGGAAAGCAAATATCAAAACTCATTAAAATAAGGAGTTACAAATGAGGCACAAAACATAAGCCTCTTAATTTGATAATCAAGTGAGTTAGTCAACTAAAATTCAAAAGTGAAGTTAGTCGGTTCAGAGACAGTAAGCTCTTAATCGGTTAAAGCCTCACTTAACCGATTAAGAGAGTAAAGTAGATTATGAAATAGAGAGGACTTAGTCGACTAAGAAGTACTGTTAGCCAGCTAAGAGCTCATTGTCGGAGAATTGAATTACAAGAAAAAGAAGACTTAATCGACTAAAAAGCATGGTTAGTCAATTAAGAGCACACTGTCTGAAAATTTGAATTTGAATGCTTAAAAACAAACAAACGGCTAAATTGACTCCAAACTATTTCCAATGGTCTGAAGCTATCAGCATCCATCAGAGTTGGTTTTTCAAGTAAAAAAACACCCCCAACAGCTAAGAAAAATATGAGATGGTTCCAAAATCAAAAAGAGCTCAAAAATAGCAAAAACTCTCTCAATCCTTCTTACATTTCACTTCAATCTTTGTAATAGAGTTAAGCACTTCATCTTGTACCATTTAGATCAGGTTAGTTGTGAGACCTCAACCTCTATAGGCTTGTAACTAGGCATAGACACAATAAAACAAGCTAGGGGTAGTTTCGTCATTTTCTCTAATAAGCTCCTAGAAGAAATTTTAATGATATTTTAAGGTCTAAATAGGCATAAGACTGCATAAATGATGTGTAATGATGAAAACACGAAGAAAACTAGAAATGATAATAATTTTCACAATAGGGGTAAAATGATCATTTTGCACCCTGAGTCAAAACTTTTAAAAGTTTCATAAACCCAAGCATGTCTAGACCATTATGGACTTGGTCTCAGTGTTAAAAGAGTAAAAATATTGCACAAAGGGTTGCATGAGAACAAGCTAACTAGTCAAGGGCATTTTCATAATTTTAAAGGAATGGATAAATTTTAGCTATAAATATATTCTTCTTCTAGCAGCTTCTTGAAATTCCAGCAGCTTCTTCTTCTTCTTCTTCTCCTCTCAATTCACTTTACTTCCAACCTCCATGGAAGCTTGATATAGAGCTTGCATAATTTTCTCTCTCTAGCTTTAATTTTCATACCTTTGTGCCCTTTTGACTAGAACCCTTGTATTATTTCACTCTCTCACTTCAAAACCCTTGATAAATCTTATTTCCATACTTTCTCTCACTAGTTAGGCATTTTAGAGAGAGAAAGAGAGAATTACCCCATTTGTTTGAAAGCTATTAAAAGAGAATTCAACTACAAAGAAACCCTAAGGTGAGTGATGAACTAAGCTTGGTTTTTAGCTGTGGATAAGGGCTAGTAATTGGGATTATGAGCTGTTTTATTGTTGAGGATGTTCATTCATTTTATAGTGATTAAGATAGTAAACATAGATAGCCATTTAAAGTGGCAATTGAAAGCTTGCTAAGGGATAGCTTTTAGGGTTTGTAAGTATGAATTGACATTATGGTAATGTTAATTTGATGGTAGGTTCTAACGAAGCCCTATCACCCCAATTGGATCATTAGGGGAATGAGAGTCAGCTAAAGGCTCAACAATATACCGGTGAGTGAACTGCCTTCAAAACTTGTTTTGGGGAATATAATGTATTTGCCACACATTTGAATGAATTATCAAGTTTTTCATAAAAACAAGTGCCTTGGGAACAAGCTTTTGCTAAATGGTTTTATGTTGTGATATGTGATTGCTATGGATTCATGCACTATTGCATTATGATGATATATATATATATATATATATATGTGTGTGTGTGTGTGTGTGTGTGTGTGTTGTGCATGATGATTGATATTGTGTATGATGATTATAACCGTGTTGTGCACGATGTGGGGGGATGCACATGCCAATGATGATGGTGGCGTGAGAGATGCATGATGATAGTGCCCGTGTGCATGATGTGGGGGGATGTACATAATGGCAATGATTGTGCACGATGTGGGGGGATGCACATGATGGCACCCGATATGTGCACGATGTGGGGGGATGTACATGAACCGGGTGTGATTATGATGATATTCATGTTTATCTATGTAATTATGCATATCTATACTTATGAAATGAAAGCTTATGAATATGATATATGATTGACATATATGTGAAATTTGATACATTACACTTTGGGAATTTTCATGTGTTTTATGTTGATTTTGTTGGTTTAGCAGGATGGCCTTTTTTGTTGAGTGAAGGGAAACTTTTCTCTTGTTGCTCTATTCTCGCTGTAGCGAAATTCATTCTCGCTACAGCGAGAAACTCTCAGGTTTAGAAAGGGTCGGCTGGCCGAAAACTCGCTACAGCGAGAATCCATTCTCGCTACAGCGAGATAGTACTGTAGCATCCTCGCTGCAGCGAGAAACTTTCTGTTTTGTGACCAAAATTAAAACTTTTTGTTTTGCTCCTCCTTTGGTTCAGTTGCTACCCCGTTTTCCACTTCTTGATACCATAGTTGAGCATGGACTTCCAACATTACGGAATCAATGATTTAAGTTTAAAATGAGGTTTGGTGAGAAACCGTTGGCCAGTTGAGAAACCCTTGTTCGGTTAATGACTTAAATCCCAACGTCACTGCAGCGAAAATTCGTTGTCACATTTGACTTGGTTGTGTATCACTAAAGCGTTCATTTTTCAAATTATTTGCTATGTATGGGTTCATCATTACCAAGTGATTAGTCATTTAAGGGTTTAATGAGGGGTTTTTAATATGAATGAAATTAAATTTCATTATTTTAAAACAAGTGCATCGTGATTTTAAATTCTTCCTTATTGTTGCTTGTTCCCTTCCTTGTTCACTCACTGGGTTTATACTCACCGTTTTCAACTTCATGTTTTCAGATCACGAGGCAGTTAGTAACTAGGTCGAGGTGCCTTTGTAGACTCGACTACTGGTAGGTGTCTCGGCATTCAGTAGCCGTACATTCGTCAAGTTTCTCCGTTGGGCATCGAGTCTCCTTTTGATATGTATATACAAACTTAATGTAAATTATTAGAATACGTTTTGTAGACAATGTATGTATATTTTAAATGAGTAATGCCAATACGAGTTGGCAATTTCTATTACTATTTTGATTCAAAGTTATGAAATGTGACTTAGCAATATTTGATGGAATGATGAGTAGGATAAATAGATAGGCTTGCTTGGGCTTAGTGGACTACATTCATTGAGCCCTTGTGCCGGTCATGGCCCAGAATTTGGGTCGTGACATTAGTGATCATAGGTACCTTTTTATATTTTGTTCTCCTTGATTACTTAGAGTGTGCAAGTCACTCTAAGGGGATTAATCAAGCTTGGGTTAGCTTGATTGGTTTTATAAGTTCTAACTCAGCCTAAGAAAAGTTAGATTTGGGTTTTGGTTGATCCCGGGAAAAACCATTGTTGAAGGTTATGGCTAAGCCTGTGAAAAGCCATTATAAAAGCTTGGTGGAAGCTTGGGAATTTCACTGTTTGTAGTGACTTGGTGTCACGACCCGATACTCTCCTCGAGCTCGTGACAACCGCCGCTATATCCCAATAGACATTCATTACCCGAAAGGCCAATCGAAACCCCGCAAGGCTTTAATATCAGTTTTCTCACCTCCCTTGCGAGCAACAGTTGCTAATATCATATTTTAAAAGATTATAAGCTATTTCCAAATCAAAATAATAAAAAAATAATTTTCGTCTCACAAGGGTATTTTGGTCATTTTTCCTTGAAAATTTTGAAACCATCTAAAAATGTAATATGAGTGAAAGATACATATTTCATAACCAAAAATAAGTTTAAATGTCTAAAACATTCATTTAAAGTGAAATGATAGCTATTAGAATAAAATAAAATATTTTATTTTCTTATGAAACAATATTTATAGAGATATCCGTAAATAATTTTTATAGCGTAAAAACAAAATAAATTCATACATACAGTAACACAGTGAGCCAGAGTATGTAATTTAATTTACAATGACATATGGGCCTTCGAATGACCAAAAGTAACGAAGGTTGCAAACCTATGGTTTTTAAGGATGCAAATCCAACTGTAGCCCTCGACGAAATCAGCTATCTACAGACTATCCTGAGCCTGAAATGGGTGGAAAAGAGGGTGGTGAGTT
>NC_030852.1:4912524-4941132 GCF_000208745.1 Theobroma cacao
ATCACCAACCAACTAAAAACACTAGAATAACATGAAATCTAGCTAAATCCAAGATCAAAACCCCTCCCCCCATGTCCGGCCAGCAAAGGTATCTTCATGCAAACTTGATTCTCAACCATGGAAAATGAAAAAGAATGCATAGGAAAGGTAGATCACAAGCTAAAATCAAGAAATTTTACCTTTACTTGCTTAATTCCTTGAAATCCATCAATTTCCCTTGAATTTTTCTAACTAGGTTTTGTTCTTTCTTTCTTTCCTCTTTTCCTTGGTGAGGCCGAACATATGGGAGTGAAATGGGAGAGTCATGTGCTGATTTTTAATGTAAATCATAAAGAAATGAAAGCTTGCCACTTGTCACCATTCCATTAGTCCATGTTTAACACTTAACAACTAAGCTTTCTTTCACCACCACATAAAATATCTCAATTATCCATAATATAAAATGTTAATGGATAAAATCCTTAGGCATGACCAGTGTTGGGTGGTGTAAAATTCCAATTTTGCCCTTGGGTGGCAAAATGACCATTTCATGAAAATTCCAATTTGACTCCAAATCAATCCTCGAACTCCGAATCACCATATTAAGTCATTCTGGGTTTTTTAAATTCTCAATTTCATCTTAAAATCTCTATTTGGACTAGTTCGAGGCTTAATTCAACTGAATTGTACCATTAGGTACAATATCTTCTTTTAACGATTTCTGAGGCATTCAAGTATGCAGACATTCTATCAAGTACCTACACAATATGGTAATTATATTATAGAGTTGGGCTTGACATTTGGTTTGGAAATCCTTGATTGGAAAATCAACGTAGTGGATGTAGGTCAAAGTGACCAAACCACTATAAATCTTTGTGCATTGTCTACCCTCTTTTATTTTTCATTTTATTCTTCTTTAAATCATTCTTTCATCCAGCATTTAACTTCTCAGCATTAACCTTTAACTAGCCCTCAATTAGTTTTCAAGTTTAGTGACATTCAGAAAGTTTTATTCACCCTCCTCTAGCACACATCTTTAGAACCAACATACATGACAAAGAATGATGCCATCATTCAAAGTCAAGCAAAATCAATCTAAAATTTTAAGACACAAGTAAGCCAACTTGATCATGCCATCAATAACATACCTCAACGTACTCTTCCTTACAACGCAAACCCTAATCCAAGAAGAAAAGATAAGGAACATTGTAATGCAATCATTCCCTATAGTGGTAAAGAGGTAAGTGGTAAGGATTTAAATTTTGAAATTTCAATTAAATCTGCTGAAAAAGAAATTGAAAAAGTTACTGAAAACGAAGTTGTGATTAAAAATTCTACTAAAAAATTTGAGGAAAAATCACATTTAAAACCTACACCAACACCTTAACCACCTTTTCCTCAACGTTTTTAAAAACAGAAATCTAACAAGCAATTCTAGAAATTCATTGAGGTATTTAAGAAGCTTCATATTAATATTAATATTAATATCCCTTTTGCTAAAGCTTTGAAAAACATGCCAAGCTATGTGAAGTTTTTGAAAGACATCTTGACCAAAAAGAGAAAATTGAAAGATTTTGAGACAGTTGCACTTACTAAGGAGTGCAATGCTATAATCTAGAATAAGCTTCCACCAAAGCTTAAAGATCTATGGGGTTTTTCTATTCCTTGCACTATTGGTAGTTTTAAAATTTCAAAAGCTTTATGTGATTTAAGTGCTATTGTTTCAATAATGCATTTATCTATTGCTAAAAAACTTAGATTTAAGGAGATACAGCGTACTACAATTACCTTGTATTTAGCAGACAGATCAATTAGGCACCGTGTTTGGATTATAGAAGATGTTTTGGTTAAAGTTAGGCATTTGAACATTCAGGTGGACTTCATTGTGCTTGATATGGAAGATGATGTTGAAATATCTCTTATTTTGGGAAAATCTTCCTTGGCTACAACAAGGGCAATCATAAATGTGAAGAACGAAAAAATAATTTTCAAAGTTAGAAAGGAGGAAGTAGTCTTTAATTTGTTCAGCGTAATTAAGTGTCCCTATACAAATAGTTACTATAGAGTAAATTCAGTTGATGAGTTGGCTAAAGAGGAATTTGAAAAGGATTATCCTCCAACAATAAGTACTACAAATTTTGAGGTTAGATAACAAGTTGTGTTACTTTCCAATCCACGCTTCAAGCTTTTTTCGTGGAAACACAAATCAAGATGGTTAGGCCCTTCCAAAGTGGTTAAAGTCTATCTTTGTGGTATTATAGAAATTGCTAGTGAGGTTGCTGGAACATTCATGGTTAATGGAATAAGCCTCAAGTCTTATTATGGTGGTGAAGAAGTGCAAAAGGGGGTACCATAGTCAAGCTAGTGACTATAAAGAAACGCTTCTTTAAAGGCAACCCAAGCTTTCTAAACTCTTTCTCGTTTTCTTTAAAGTTTCTTTTTATTTATTTCCTATTTATAATTCCTCATTAATTTCTTTTTATTCTTCTTCTTAAATTTTTCCTACTTTTTTGAAATCCTCCATCTACTAGGGGAGCATTCTTTCACCTTTTCGTTATCTCTTTCTAACATTACGGACAATGTTGAATTTAAGTTTTTTTTAGAGGGGGGGGAGAATTATTTTTTTGGAAGTTGGATTTTATTGTGAAAATTGGAACTTTACTTATTTATTTGCATGCTTGTTTTAGGTTAGTTTATCATATACTTTTCACTATGTTTATTTTAAGTTTTTAAAGATAAAGAAAGTAGTGTCAAATTTTTTAATGATTTCCTTATCCAATGATAAAACTTAGTTGTCTTGTATCTTTAGCCCTTGGTAAATAAAGATATTGTTTGGTTTGTGCTAAATTCTTTTGCTAAGTATCATTGTTACGATGTTATTTCCACATATTAAGCGTTTTGTCTTTTACTTTGAATTATTATGCACATCTAGAGAAAGTTTATATTGATGTGAATTTTGAATTATATCATGAATTCTAGAATTTACTTAATTCTCTCTCGAGATGTAATCTTAAACAATACTTAGTTAAGTAGATGATTTAGGCCATCTTTGGACCATTTAAACCTTTCAAGCCTACCTTGTTATATTTGATCCCTTGTATACCCTTTTGAGCCTAATTTTTCTTTTTCCTTGTTTAGCCACATAATTATTTGAGACTAGCCTTTTAAATAAAATTCCAATTTTGCATCCCTCACTCCTCAATATGTATATCATTTTAGGACATGCATTGAGCTAGTTGTTGGAAAAAGGTAGAAAAGGTGAAATTCTTGAAAAATTGTAAAAATCATAAATTAGTGATAAAAGTCACCCCACTATCTACAATACAAAGAAATAAGTTTGGGGATGTGAAATTATGATAAAAGAAAAAAAAAGAAGAGAAAAATAAAAGAATAAGTGTTGAACAAAAAGAAAGTTTGGAGAAAAAGAAAAAAATGAGTTACTTGGAGAATAAAAACAGAGCTCTATATAAGTCCTAAAATGATTATGTGCTTAAGGTGATTTAAGCCACATTATTATCGTTATCCTACCTCGACCTTAGTCATACATTACAAACTTTAGAAAGTCTTAATAATCCTTGATTAAGTGTTAGTTTGCATTAGTGGAAAGAGAGATGAAAAGCAAACTTATGGAGTTCTGGTACTAATATGAAATTTTACATTGGCATAAACTAATCCGGATAACTATGATGTTCTTGGTAAAAGATTTCACACACACACACACAAGAGTCCATTCGAGGATGTACTTGCGTTGGAATTGAAACATGAACTTAAATTATGCCTATATTTTCCTTGAGTTAGAGATTGATAGATATATTTTTGAGGAAATTATGGGAGATCATTGATTTGGTGCTACTTGTCTCTATTTAGTTTGTTTATTTATGTTGCTTTCATCATTTAATTTGTTTTCAGTTTTAGTTAGTTTTCTTTTATGTTTTGCTCAAGAACTAGCAAAATCTTAAGATTGGGTGTGTGATATCTCTATGATATAGAGTTGTTTGGACTTAATTTTCATAGTAATTTAGCTTAGCTCTTGTAGTATTGCATAAGAATTAGTTAGGTTTTATTTAATTTTGATTAAATTAGTTAATTGGGTAAGTCAATCTAATCTTAGTTAATTTTGAGCCCAATTTGATGTTAATGTGCCTAAGATAAGTTATTATTGATTAATTTGCTAAATTTGTAGCTTTGTGATATGAAGGGAGATAAGTGGTCAAGCTAGGCACTCATGAAGTGTAGACTTTCATTGCACATGTCTTGGTATTTTGACCATAAATCTCTATCCAAATCTTCAAATGAACTGCTTCTAAAACCATTAGAAAGATAAGAGAAAAATCTAAAACTTTCATGTTTACCACTTTTCCCAGTTCAGCTTGGAAGGTGGCCAAAAATCTTGTCAAAATTGAAGCACTATAGTAGTCCTGGAAATTAGAACAAAGCAAGCTAGGTCACGGCCTTGGGAACAGGTAGACCACAACGCCCTAATTGAAAAATCATGATTTTTCACCATAGAATGCTTAAGGCTGTAGGGCCCTTAAGGGTAGGCTGCGACGCCTGTAGAGTTGTTAAGAAATCCTTGTGCATTTAAATTTCTTTCTTGACTCAACCTTGAGCCCTATTTATGCTCCCTTTCAAAGGATTTTTGAAGGAACAAAACACAAGATTTAGTGCTAAGATTCAGTCACAAGTCATTAAAGAAGAAGTCTCATTGAAGCTAAGAAGAAGTTGAAGAAATCAAGAATATTTGAAGATCAAGAATTGAAAACACTTGAAGTTTCTTTATCTTTTTGCTACTCTTTTATTTTCTTGGTTTGGTTTCAATGTTTAAACTTTTTTGGATGATGTTTTTGCAACTATAAGGAACTAAATTAGCTATCTAGGATTATTATTGAACCTAATATGTAGTTCGAGTTATTTATCTCTCTTTTGCTTATGTTTGATGGATTTAAGTTATTTATTCCTATTCTGTTCTTAATGCTTCTAATTGATTGGCTATCAATTAGATTGATCTTGAAACCTAAATTAAACCTTGATGAAGGAAGTTTAGAGTAAACGGTGAATGGAATAGCGTATGTTTGAATGCACTTTGTTGATTAGCTGATTTAATTTGCATGTAGGATAAAAATATATGTATGTGTCATATGTAGCCAAGATTAAAGCATCAATTTAATTTACATAGAGATATAGTAAGTTAATTGGGAGAGATATTTTTATGAGAAACTTGAGAGAAACTTGTAAATAATTTAAAACTCTAGGCTAGAAACTTAATCCATTGAAATATATTAAGAGAGAGAGAAACAATATTCAAATGAAGTATTAAGGGATATCATAATCCTAGGTCTGGTAGTTGATTGAATTCTTAGACAAATTTTGTGCTTAGTTGTTAGTTTTAGTCTGGATTTTACTTTTTAATAATTGAATTTGATTGTTTGAATAAGGTTAGGTGTGCTAATTATAGTAGTTAGCAATAAGCATTACTATTCTCTATGGGATCGACATTCTACTTTTCACTATTTTGCTTGCTTATCGATACATGCACTTGCATGGACAATCTGACAACAACACACTTAACTTAAGAATATGGTATCCAAAAGTTCAACATTTGATCTTCATTCATATTCAAATGCCGATTTTGGAGGATGCAAAATAGATAGAAAAAGCATATCTCATACTTGTCAATTCTCCGGTAAGTTATTGATACCATGGTTCTCTAAGAAATAAAATAGTGTAGCACAATCCATAATCGAAGTTGAATATGTGGCAACCGGAAGTTGTGCTTAAATCCTTTGAATGAAGCAACTATTAAAGGATTATGGAATTATGATGAAGAAAAATCCCCATTAAGTGTGACAACACTAATGCCATCAATCTTACCAAAAATCCCATACATAACTCTAAGACCAAGCACGTTGAAATTAAACATCATTTTATTAGAGATCATGTGCGAAAAAAGGATATTTGTTCTTGAATATGTGAGCACACAAGATCAACTAGTTGATATTTTTACCAAGCCATTAGATAAGGAACCATTTTACAATATTAGAGGAAAGTTAGGACTAATGAACTTACCTTGATTGATTTTTATGTTTTTAATGTTGTGAAATTTATTGATTGAATAATTGCTTGAGTGAATACGTGTTGTATTGAATAATTATATGATTGGACATACTATGCTTGCATACATATCTCACACGTATAAGTTATCAAACGCTAAACCTCCCAAATTCCATTCATTCCTTCATAATTTTAAAAATTAACTTGAGCAAGTTCAAGAATATGCTTTTATATGCTTTCAAAATAAGCCTTGAATTTTAAATTACTTTTTAAAATTGATTCTTGAACCCTTGCACTTGTTTTTCAAAACCCAAACTAAGAAGCTCTTGGTTTTAGAGGTGCAAGGATCGACCTTTCCAAGTGAAAGGGTCGATCCTTATTTAAAACATCAGCCTCATTAAATGCCCTAGGTAACAGGGATCAATCGCCTTTTATATGGGAGTGTCGATCCTAAGGCTAAGAAAATGCCTAAAGACATAAACTACCTAACAAGGATCAACCCCTTATATTTAAAGGTCAATCCTCATTAGGTGGGAGTGTTTTTAAACAGGATTTCCAAACACACAGCTTCATTTTAAAGCATGCGGGTTTCAAAGCATCAACCCTTGTAATTAAAAGGTCATTCTTCAAGGCACAGGGTCATTCTTTTTAAACATCAGGGATCAACCCCTGGTTCATAGAGCGTCGATCTTGACCAACACAAAATGGTTCAAAAAGTCTTGCCAAGTTTTTAAATTCCTTGAATTTCATTTCCAAATTAATTCCCCTCTTAGATACATTCCTTTGGGTTTTCAAAGATACATTCCCCTCATTAAAAACCCTCATCTTCCATCCATTATAAAAACGGTTTCACTTCTTAATTTGGAATTCACTCCAAAACCTTAAACTCAACTTTCAAACCAAAGAGAATTGATCTTTTAGCTTTCAAGCTCTATTCTTCAGTTCCAAAATCTATTTTTTCCATAGTCTAAGTTGATCCTTCCTATGAAATACCTCTCCAACCTCAAACAATGGGTCTCAAACGCATAAAAAGAATCACCAACTATGGGCAAACAAGTTCCTTCTCCAGTCTCGATCCACTCAAATGAAACTTTCTAAATAAAAACTAAGAGGAACTCTTCAATGATGATTTTGCTACAAGGGGTGTTCATCATGGAAGGGTAATTGACCTAACCTTCCTTAGCTATAGTAATTTTTTTGTATATAGACAATTTTTTAGCACTAGGATGGTTTGATTATATTGAGATGCATAGGCTGGTCTTTGAATGGTTAGTCAAAGTGTTTTATAGCAATGCGAGTGCCAGATATAGAGGAGTTGGTAAAGATAAGGTGACATTGCATGATGATTTATTCGTGTCCTATGTTTCACCCCACAACTACTTAGGCAAGTTCTAGCTCTTAAGTGATGATATCATTGTGCAAGAACTAGAATGGGACATCTATGTGCACAATGTTGAGATTCACAACTTTTGCACACATTTATCTTTAATGGACTGACTCTTACACCTCATTGTTAAGCATACCCTATGGCCCATAGGTAGCAAACACTCTACCGTCTTTGATAAAGACCTATGGTTCATGCATCATATTAAGAGGCAAACACCAATAGACTTAAAGAAATTCATATTTGCTTATATAATGAAGATTGTGAATGGGTTTTTGCTTAGTTTACTTTATGGTAAAGTCATATGTCGACTCTTTGATCACTTTAACATCAACACTTCATTATATATTATCATTTGGCAACACAAGGCTAAGTATCTTGACCGAGGCAACTTATCTCGGATGGGTTATGATAAGGATCATGCCTCTAACACTTACGTCAAAAAACATGGTCATCAAAAAGGTTAGGAAGCACCATGATGTCATTCACATGTTTCACCTTCACCTCCACCTCCACTACCCAGTCCTTCCTTTAGCAGTGTGCCATCTTTTGCCTTTACTCTTTCGAGCCATGTGTTTTCCATCGAAGATGCATAGAACTCTTTGCTAACTCGTCTTAACTCCATGGAAACTTGAATTATGGGCCATATTGGAGATAATGCTAAACGTCTTGATCTCCTCCTAAATATTCTTGAAACAAGGTTTGACAAAGCTCATCTGCCATGAACTCTAGGTTCAATGATGTTGACTGACTTATTCAACAAGTCCTTGAGCATCAACAATCCATGGAAGAGTACATTGTGCAATTCCTCCTAAAAAGATACCCTTAGCTTATTTTGGATGACTTTCACATTACTTTGCCATGTCCTACGTACATTTTCTATTCATGTTTACATTTCAATGAAAGTTCATGTTCTTTACTTTTCCTTGAACTATTACGTGTAATGCTTGATTATGCTCAATTTTCACTATAATATATATAGCATAATCTTCTTGTTCAATTGTTACTTCCTCCTTGCTATTCACTACCTTAATGCTCTTTTACTTGCTTCCATTATACTTTAACTTATGATTACACTGCTTTTAATGATTTTCACTAATCCTTTATATCCTTAAGCTTTAAAATTGTTAACACTCACACTTCGTTTCCTTTTTGATATAACAAAAGAGGGAGCAGGTTTATGAGTAAATTTGCATGCTCTTACTCACTCACTTACAATTGAAAATTTTTGAAAAATGAATGCATTTCTTGAGGGGGAGAATTTATTTAAAAATCATTTTAAAAACACTTATCATTTGTCCTTAAAGTTTTTCTTAGCTAGGAACTTATAGACTAACAAAGTTAGGGGGAGTTTTCAATGCAAATTATGCTCTTAATTTTGTTATATCAAAAAAAGGGAGATTGTTAACTTTAAAATTGAATTATGTTTTGAATTGACTAAACTAGATTGATTAAGATTTGCAAACAAGCTTTTGCAATTATTTGAATCACTTAAATAACTTTCTAAGGCTTTAAAAATTGTTTAACTAGTCTTTGGCACTTAAAAGAAACCAAAAGACTTCAAAATGACAAATTTTCAACTGTGAAGATCAACCCCCTCCTAGTGAAAAGTCGATGCTAAAGAGAAACAGAAAGCAATATGTAGCTTTTAGACATTGTAGGATTGATACCCTAGAGAGAGCTAGTTGATCCCAAGCAAACAGAATGAAGTATGAAGCAACTAAAAATTCACAAGATCAATACCCCATAACATGAAGATTGACCCCAAGATGAGACAAAGAATGAAGTAGATACTGGAAACACTTAGAATAGACCCCCCAAGGCTTGAAGTCCAATTCCAAGATGAAATAGAATGTAAAGAAGCTAATAGAAGCTTGAAGGATTGAAAACCCAACATGAAGAGGTCGATCCCAAGAAGAAGCAAAAAAGAAGTAAAGCTACTAGACGTTTGAAGGATTAACCCTTATAATCCTAAGGTCGATCCCTGAAGAAGAAAAGAAGAAATAATTCAAACAAGTGGAGCTAGGATCGACACCCATGTTTAAAAGATTAATCCTACAATTAAAATTGAAGATAAATTTAAAGCAAGGATCGACACCCCGAGCTACCAAGGTTGATCTTAAAGTCGTGATAACCCAGCATTTAATGCTCCAACTATTAGTTGCTGCTTCAATTGATCTTTAACAGCTCTAATTGATTGAAAAAGATATAAAAAGAAGCTTCCAACTTAATTTGAAGTAAAAAAAAGACTCTGGAAAACATCTTCACAATTGAGAAAAGCTTCAAGATCATTTAGTCACTTCTCATAGAGTATTTAAGTTTTTCTTCAAGCATTTATTAAGTTGAATTTTTCAATATTCTTGCACCCATCTCTTTCAAGCTAAACTTGGTAGTTCATTAGCCTTTAAAAGGAACTTATTATAAAACTCTTGAGTGGTTATACCCTAACCGATGAAAAAGGTAGTGTTGAGAGGTTATACCTTAACATAAGTAAAAAGTAGAAAAATTGTAGTCTCATCCTTGAAAAAACTAGTGTAAAAGTTATGTTTAAGCCTTAAAAGTATTTTTCATAGTGGATTTTGAAATTCCTTTTTGAGCTAAGGGAAAAGATGTAGGCAAGGAAGTCGAACCTCTATGAAAATATTGTGTTCTTATTTTTACATTGCTTTTGATTTTTGGTGCTACAATTGGTTTCAAACGAAAATCATTTTTCACTAAAATTGCAAAAAGTTTTCAAAGATGCCAATTCACCCCTTCTTGGACTTATACATTTGTGTTTATTGTATTGACAAAAAGACTTAGCATGACTATGTTTACCAGACATAGAGAACATTTATAGGATAACCTAAGGGTAATTGGGGTTTTACCATTACCACAATTATGAGATGGAGTAAGGCATTGATTCCACTTTAGGAGTGAGGCCGATGATTCCACTCCTAGGGTGTATCAAAGTTGTCCAAGCATGATAGAGACTAAACCATCGATATGAGTTGTCCAAGAATGATGAGGACTAAACTATCGTCATCTTATTAGGCCCTAGAATGTATTTTCATTGATGTATGAGATAATTAGTTTAATCTATTGTGTATAATGATAGAATAACTTAGAAATGAGGTTTCTTAGCTAAATAAGTTTACAAGTTAAGTCATATGAGAGATCTCGAGTTTGTGAGGTCAAATAAAGTTGATATGAGTTAGAAATAGCCCAAATTTTGGCTTTATATGAAGGAAATATCGAGACCATAAAAGGAAGTCTCGATACTTAAGGAACAGAATTCTAAAATAGCATTCTGTATAGGAAGTTTTGATACCTTTGGAAGAGGTATCGAGACCTTACATGTATGTCCACCTCCCCTGAAAGTATCGAGACCTCAATTGCAAAATGAGGTTCACAAGCCCTTTTTGATGTGAACTCAAAGGTTTTACACTTAAACTTGTTTCCAAAGATTTATGTGACTCAAAATGACTCAAAACGAATTACAAGGTTTGATTTAAAGCAATGTTCAATGATTTAAGTTTTAGTGTGCAACTCAAGTGGTTTTTAAGTGTGTTTAAAGATTTGAAATATTTCCAATTATAAGGATTTAATGAATGATTATTGAAGTTCATACATGCATACTATTTAAAGATTATATTTGTGCAAAAGCTCTAACCCTTTAATTTGTCCCCCTCTCGTATCCACTCACAGAGTCTTTGTATCTCACACAGCAATTTTTCATTTTTTTGTTGCAGACTAGTGATAGATCTTTCACTAGCAACCAATGTCACAGAGACGTGATCCGTTCCTTTTTTTTCTAGGTGATCTAGCAATCACCTTGCAACCTAGAGGTCTTGTCATTTTTCGCTGACGAATCAGTCTCTATTTTGTATATGTAATGGATATTGAACATGTTATGGATTTGTAGCCTTCATGGCACTGTGCATACTTTACTGATTTATACTTTCATGGCCAAGGGCCCAAATGAGCACAAGGTGTAAGTACATCTTTAAAAAGATGATTTCTAAAGTATGTTTTGAGATACTATGATATATGCATGTGAGCATTTCGACAAGTTATGAGGCATCATTTCATAATGATGTTGTCAGAACCCAAACCAAAGAGCTGTGACTGGCATGCACGAGCCTAGCAGGCAAGCCTGCGAAACCTGATAAAGCCTTCATACATTAGTCCTAATTTAACACATTCACTTATAAACAAAGCCTTATAGGCACATCATATTCATTAAACTTAAACTTACAATCATAATTCCAAATATAGCTCGTGGCTCATAGTTACGTAAATCTTAACATCTTTGTTCACATAGCTATACATTGGCTAACTCATTAATTCATTTAAACTTTCCATTACATAAACACAAAGCAACATAGTGCCCACATAATCCATTAAAGACATAGCCTATCGACATAGTGCAGAAGCTTAAAACTCTACTAAGACTTAACAAAATAAACTTGTCAAAATGGAAAGCCTACCAGATGCCAAAATGTCTATCTAATGACGACGAAGCTAAGCCACTCAAACCTTAGTGTCTATTTATCTACACAACACAATTAAAATGGGTGAGTCATACAAATACTCAGTGAGTGGGAGCATAAAATCAAAAATAAATGTGCAGGGATCGTGACAACACATATCCTTTATCATGCATACATTATATAATGTTAAACATGTTCACAGTGAGATAAGTCGGACATCATTTGTCCTGAGTACTTTATCATTACCATGGCAACCGTATTGTGTTGTAGGTAGGGTGGCCTATACCTATCGTACCTACCACATCTCATCATCAATGTCGTTTATAGGCCTTAACTATCATATGAATCACCCCACCATACAATCGTTTACATACAAAAATAGCATACTTACCTTATGAACGCTCACATCGACGCTAAACACTTAAACCCTTAAGCTTCACAAGCTTGCATCACATCATTCATCGTGAGCATACAATCACGAATTTTACCTTAAGCCTTCACATTTATCATGGTTCATAAATATAACATGTTGATCCCAATTATATGTGCTAGAGGGGGATGAATAACACTTTTTGGCTCTTTCAAAAATTGACCTCTAATTGGAGACAAATGCACAATAAAAGAAAGAACTTAAAGATGAATAAAAACTGAAAACAGAATAGACAAACACACGGCTATTTATAGTGGTTCGGTCCAAGACCTACATCCACTACCTTGATTATCCAACCAAGGATTTTCCCAACAAATCCACTAAGAACCGGTGAAATTCACAAGTTTTCACCAAGTTCTATAATGGCTTTTATCAGGCTTAGCCAAAACTATCACAGCCCAATTTCAGGGCCATGACCGGCACAAGGGACCAATGGGCACAGCCCACCAAGCCCAAGCAAGCCTACTTGCATGATCTTATACGCTAATCCATATTCCTTTAGAATCTGCAATTCAAAATGCTCAATTACAATTCCTTTGAAAATAACTCATAAAACTCAGTCATGTATTCATAATGGCATCATCAACCATTATATACATACATATAATTTGACAAGTAAATCTCAGCATTTCACAACAAGTATTCATATACACGTAATTAGAACTTGACCGTCAGCGGAGTGACTCTGGGCACAATTGATATCACTTAGTGTCACGACCCGATACTCTTTTCGAGCCCGTGACAACCGCCGCGATGTCCCGATAAACATACCTTACTAGGAATGTCAACCGAATCATCGCAAGGCTCTAGCATTAGTTCTCCGCCTCCCCTGTGAGCAACAGTTACTAAGTATCATGTTTTAAAGGAATATAGACTATTTTCAAATCAAAGACAATCAAAAAGTAATTTCTACCGCACAGGGGTATTTTGGTCATTTTACCTAAAAATTTTGAAACTTGCTAAAAATATAATATATAAATGAAAAATATACATTTCATATCTAAAAATAAATTTAGGTATCTAAATCATCCATTTAGAGTGAAATTATAGCTAATCAAACTAAATAAAAATATTGAATAAAATATTCCATTTTCATATAAAACAATATTTATAAAATTCTACGTAAACAGTTAATGAAAAGTAATAACAAAATAAATTCGTATATATAATAGCACACTGCGCGAAGGTATACAAAAATATTCTACAATGACATGTGAGCCCCAAAATAACAAAAATAAACAAGACTGTAAACCTACGATTTCTAAGGGTGCGAATCCAAAAGCAAACCCTCGACAAAATCGACGGTCTATAGACTACCCTGAGCCTAAAATGGGTGAAAAGAAGGGTGGTGAGTTTTATAAACCCGGTGAGTAAGCAAAGATCATCTATAACATCTAAAGCCGAGTAAATGGAGACAATTAAAACATCTCATCATAATATGATTCATAACATTAAAACTCATTTCAACCCATATAAAACAGTTACATTTCATAAAAAAATCAACAAGGCTTATGACTTTCTTAAAAACTTAGCTCGTGCCCAAACTTGTACTCGGTGACACCTTGTGCAGGGCATCCAACTAAGTCCGCCAAGGCGGTTAAAATAACATATACACATAAAACATGTTTTTACATTTAAAAACACAGTCGTTCCTTGGCGTTGGCTGAGTTTCACCCTTATGTGGTGGTTAAGCGTGAAGTGAACTCTAAACTACCTTAGGAGATACCCTCCGTGCCTCTCATACTAAGGTAAAATATGACGGAGTTTACCATGCCCCTCTAATAGGCCGGTCCACGAAAACTCACCCACTGCAGTAAGCTAATCAATTACCCCACCAAATCAATAAAAATTTCAGCAGTATGACATGGCTAATATGATATTACCCAGCCTGTCAAGGTAAAACAAAATAGTTCATATATTCTACATAAACACAAATCTAGCCATTCATGCCGTCACATTGTTATAAGCCATCAATTCAAACCATATGTCAATTACAAATCCCGTTATGCCTATACATTTATTACAAAGCAGGGTCGGCATAACTAACAATAGTCAAAACATATATATAACACAAGTATATAGTCTCCACTTACTCAATTTCCAAAACCAGGATTCAATTTCAAACCAAATTATGAATCTCATTTCATTTAACCAACACTTCAGTTATAAAACATAATAGTTTATAATTTAAGTTCATTATTCTTTAAAATCATAAAAACGAGTATAAACTACTTTAGATAGTTAAGATGATAGTCTGATTACTCACAATAACGGGAGTACTCATACTCTTGGTCCTCGAATACGATATCCTTGCCCTTACCAGAGGGTTCACCACCTATACCTAATACACAACAAGTAATTCAATACATTTGTGCCAAACTATTATAAAATTATTCCAGGCTCTATATAAATGCATGAAATTGAATGAGGAATGTTTGAATAATCACTTAAAGATGGTGTTTTATGTAGGTTCAATTGTTATTGGACTGAAACGGTATTCGACCTAACTCGCACTATACACTGTTTAATTAGCCAAAACATCCGATTCAACTCTAAATAGATTCATTGCACTTTCGGTACTTCAAATACACCCAAAGTACCTTAATAAACTTAATTATGACTTAAATGATCACATCTGAAACTCATTCCGATTTTGAACCAATGTGCTAATCAGTGTCAACACGGTCCAATAAGTCCGTATATATCATTAGAAATCAAATTCAAGTCCATTTACCATGATTTTCTCGGTGTCGTTCAAGTCGTTTACTAAAGGCACTATACTTTTCGATATCCGACACCATAAATCATCAAATACGAGCTAAATAATATGAAATATAACAAAGTTCATCATCAATATATCCCCTATTAAATTCGGCCAAGGAGGGTTTAGTGAAGGACATGTGGCTTTCTTGCTTGTTTTTCATACAGAATATCACAAAACAACTAAAAACACCTAGATAGCATGAAATCTAACAAAAACCATCATCAAAACTTCCCCCCCTTGATTTGGCCAACATGACTTCCTTTATGAAAGTTTGGGTTTCAACCATAGAAAATGAAAAAGAAAGCATGAGAGAGGTGAATCTTAAGCTAAAATCGTGAAATCTTACTTCAGATTGCTTCGTTTTTCGGTAACCAATGAATTTCTCTTGGATTTTCTTCCTCAAGGGTTGTTTCTATTCTTTCCCCCCTTTTCTTTGGCTTGCACGACAATGAAAGAAGAATTGGGAGAGGGTTATGTTGGTTTATAAAGAAAATTATAAAAGAATTAAAGCTTGACACGTGTCAATGTGTGAATAATTCATGGTTAAAACTTAACTATTAAGCATTTTCTTACCACCACATATAATACCTTAATTATCCAAAGTATAAAAATAATAATAGGTGAAATTCATGGGCTTGACAAGTGTCACGATGGTGTAAAATTTCTAAAATTTCAATTACGTCCTCATGGACACGTGGAATGACCGATTTGCCCTTTTTCTCGAAAAAATATCGAAATTGAAATTTTTCACTTCTCAAATTCAAATTATGCTCCAGATAGTCAAACTTGGTCAAAAATCTCGTCCAACATTTCAATTTTAGCCCTCGAGTGGTAAAATGACCATTTTACCCCTACGTTATAAAAATTCCTAATTGGATTCCAAATTAATCCTCGAACTCCAAATCACCATTTTAAGACATTCTAAGGTTCAATAACTCTCAAATACATCATAAAATCTCTATTTGGCCTAGTTTGAGGTTTTAATCGACTTAATTGTACCACTAGGTACGATATCAACTTTTAACAATTTTTCGAGGCATCCAAGTATGCAGACATGATATCGAGTACATGAATGACATGGTAAGTACATATAATAGAGTTAGGCTTGACACTTAGTGTCACGTTAGACCTACCGAGCAATGTTTAGGAAGGAGCACCTCGTCCTAAGATCCAATAACCTTTAACTCAGGAAAACCTAAAACATGAATTTTTAAAAACGTGAGTACAAACTCAATGAGTGAACATAGGAAGGGAACAAGCAACGTTGAGGAAGGTTTTGAAATCATGATGTACATCTTTGAAAACAATGCAACTTAGTTCACGTTCTTATTAAAATCCCTCCATCAAACCCCTGGTTATTAAATCATTTCATAATAAAGGAACCATATTTAGCATGAAATTGGAAAGAGAGAAAATTTTCAGCAATCATCCAAGCAAGGCAGTATAAACAGAATGTTTCTTGCTACAATAAAATCAACTCACAAGAAAATGGGAAATTTTCAAGATTCATCATGCCATATAATCATATATTATAATCATAATCTTTCTATTGTATATACATATACTTAAGCATATATCAATTAGTATACCACCACATCTCATCCAGCTCATGTGCATCATTACCGGCATGTGCACTGCCCACTCCGCACATGCACGGTTACATCAATTATACAAAATTACTTAACAATATATATATGTATCATATATCTTTATATACATATCAGCGTCATATAGAAATACATAGATTCATCACAATCATGTTCCACATCACAAAAACATTTCACTTAAGGCTTGTTCCCGTGCAAGTTTTTGAAGAAAAACCAATAAAACATTTTAGGGGATTCAATCAAACATAAATGTGTATATCCCAAAACATTTTAATGCAAGTTCACTCACCTCGCAACAACGAGATATTAAATCGTTATTTGTTCGGAGGTATCTCTAACTATTTTCACTAGCTGGTCGCTCGATGTTTACTCCGGCACTCCACCACAGTACTCTAACCTTATCTTTGCACTCCTAACAATAATACGAACTCAATATATTTAATTATATACGTACACGGGCAACACTTCAATCAATTAATCCTTACTCAAATTTATATTTTTCATCCTATCATGAAACCATCTTCAATTAACTCACATCTTAATACATTTTTACTAAAATTACTTATATCCATTGCTTACGTAATTCCTTAAATTCATCCTATCGTGAAACCATCTTCAATTAACTCACATCTTAATACATTTTTACTAAAATTACTTATATCCATTGCTTACGTAATTCCTTAAATTACATCACCGGTAACTTAATTATGATGTCACGTGTCTACTTCAACCTTTCTAAATAATTTTCACCCAAATCCATCTTATATTCCACACATAATCCACATATATGGCAGCAACAATCATTCTCACTTTCACTCGATTATTTTTTAGTTTACATGCATTGTTATCTATCTAACTTTCAATACATTGTTTCTCAATCCTCCATCCACAATATTCCTTTTTCATTTCTTTCAAACAACATGCCATACAATCTTAATAATTTTCAACTAGCTTAGGCAAATAAATCCTTTCAACAACCATAATTCCTCACAATATTCAACTAATCGTAGGTTTTAAAACATAGTGTTAAGCTTACCGTTTTCCTTTTCTACTTTGAGTCCTTCATGTACCCATGGGTTTATTGGCTTACATGTTACCAATTTTTCTCTAATCAAGCCAATCTTTGCTGCCACAAGACATTTCTCTAAGTCACTAACTCATTTTCAAAAACTACTCAAGCCAAAAACAAGAATTATTACCGTTCCTTGCTTGAATCACCAAAATCAAGCTTTTTCTTCCTTTCTCTCTTTTTCTTTCTTCTCCTCCTAGGATTTAGATGTGCTGGAAATTTGGGTTAAAGGCTGTAAATTTAGTGCTCAAGAAGTTTGGAGAAGAAAGGAAAAGAAAATATGGAAAGGAAAAATGAAGAAAACTTGGTTTCATGGTGGACAAAGAGAAAATGGCATGGAAGCTTCAAAAATAGTGTGGAGCATGGAGGAGAAGAGGAAAAAATATTGCTGGAGGAGATAAGAACAATTTTGGGTTGCAAAAAAATCAGAGTCAAAGCTTTCTTTGGAAGCTTTGACCAAACTTCACTTAAAATTATCGTTTTGCCCTTTTTGTAACCTTCCATTTTAATTTAGTCCTCCTAACACTCATTTAACTCCAATTTCCTTCTATTATCTTCTTTTACACATGTACAAACAAAGTACGAAGTTTGTACTCCAACACGGTGTCCCCATAATATTTAAAATATTTATTTACCCGCGCTATCTTTACTTAATAAAGACACGCGACCCCATTAAAGTCATTTTTCTCCAAAATTCTCTCATTCTTCTTCTCTCCTACTTAGATTTACCATATACTCCTTCTTCATGAAAAATTTTGACACTAAATAAAATATTATTTTATTCCAAAAATTTCCTCTTGTATCTTATTCTCCCCTTGGTACCCAAAATACCTTATTATGCCTCAATTGACTTCCGAATCACTTTTTGTCTCACAAATTCTTCTCCGATAAAAATATCATTATTTTATTATTATTTCCTCGTGTGTGGAATATTTTATCTCAAACTATTCCTTTCATCTTTCATCATTTCTAAACATTATAATTAACCTCAATTGGCATCCAATAAGCTTTATTAGTCACTATATCAAAGTACGGGGTATTATAAAAACCTTTCACAATAGTTTTTACCGGGATCAACTAAAACCCAAAGTGATTTTTCAAAGGCTCAACCACAACCTTTCACAATGGTTTTTCACAAGCTTAACCAAAACCCAAAGTAATTTTTCAAAGGCTCAACCACAACCTACAACAATGGTTTTTCAAAGGATCAACTAAAACCCAACACGTAACTTTTCAAGACTAAGTTAAAACCTTTAATACACTTAAGCAAACCTAGCTTGAAACAACCACTTAGAATGACTCCCTCACTCTAAGAATACAAGAAGAGAGGTTAAAGAAAGTACCTATGATCACAAGTTGATCTAAACGATATAAGATTGAGTGCAGAATACAAATACAAAATATGGGCGTTTAAGTGCAGCAAGGTGCAGAGAAGATTTTTTGGTTTTTCAGCTCTTAATGACTCAAATCTCTTCCAAAACTTTCGAAAAACTTGTTTCTAATTGTTGGAAGACCCTTTTATACTTGGAGATGCAACTCTAATAGCAGTTTGGCAGTTTTATGTTCGTTGGAAATAGTTAAGGATGAATTCTAGCTGCTAATCTGTCTTGTAGTGCTCTGGTTTAATTTGCAGACAGAGAGCTCTTAGTCGATTAACTTGGTTGACTAAGTTGGTTCTATTTTAGGTTGCAGATTCTAGCAAAGAGCACTTAGTCGACTGCCTTAGTCGACTAAGTTGGTTCTATTTCTCAAACTCTTCAGCCCGTCATTCTTCCAATTTGAAACTTGGTCAACAAACATTCTTCTTTGTTTCACCAATAAGCTTCCTTTTTGTTGATCAATCATTTTTTCTTTATTTTCATGGTCTTTGATATGCACAATTGGAAGATCGATTTATTATTTCCATATGACTTTTTGTCCTGCACACTTAGGTAGAAATGTTAGACACAAATGAATGGGAATATTTTGCTATCATCAAAAACATATAGAGTCAACATTCTCTATCACTTATTTTTAATGATCACAAAACACTCCAAGATTAATAATGCAATGTCTATGTTCAATATGAATGCTTCAAATCTTTATGCATAATGAGGTGCTCCCTTTTAGTCAATGCATCTACTTTTCTTTACATAATATTCAACAAAACCAAAACTGAGCATCACACACATAAATTAAACATGAAGACCTATTTAACTCTATTTAACATAGTCTTCCTTCTCGCCTTTTTCTTTTTCATCATTAAACAAGATATTCAAAACTACCTCTTAATGAGTGCATCAAGATTTTCCTTTAATCTTTAAATCAAACTTTAATGAATGAGAATCATAAGCACTCATACACCTAAGTCATACAAGCTTATAGATATAGTTCAATAACTTCAAGAGTCAAGCTTGTGTCTATGCAAGAACAAATGTATGGGGGTTAAATCATTTCAAGAATTTGTCAAATATTACTCAAATAATGTTCAAGCAAATTTGATCATTTTGTCATAATCAAAACTATAATAATTTTAAAGCTAACAATCTCCCCATTTTTGATATGACAAAACTATGAGCATAATTTACATTTGAAATGATTTTAAAATCTCCCCCTCAACATATGCATAAAATTAAATTTGCTCATAAAATTTCTCCCCCTTTTTGCTATATCAAAAAGAGTAAAAAGAGTGAGCATTAAACACTTAAGCTCAAGAAATAATGGTTAGCAAAATCCATCAAGAATATAAGCATTAAGACCATGAATATGTAACCATAAAGTCACCAAGTCATCATATATATGTACTTAACCGCTTGAATATATACTATAAGCAAAATGTGCGCATAGCAATTATGAAGTCCAACAAAGATGATCATAAAGATGTTCAATAAGCACATAACCCATGTTTGAACTCTAATACCAAGTGTTAAAGCTCAATATACCAATTGATAGATATAAGTAAAATCTCTCCCTTTGTAAAAACACAATATCAATTATGAGAGATGGAATCATTTTAAAGCTCATTATATCAATCGGTAAAGCACTAGTAAAGACTTCCCATATCACTAAGCATTTCATGCATATCAACTTCAAGGCTCAAAACATTTAAGAAATATATGTTCAATTTAAAGCTCAAGAAAGAAGAGACAATTATAAAGCTTGATGCTAATTTTAAAGCTAGACACTAATTGAGAAAACTTAAGGCTTGATACCAATTATTCATTTCAACATTCAAGTTTAAGTGAGAAGCAATATAAGACACAATATCTATTTTGGCGTTTAGAAAGATGTTACCGGTAGTGAAGAACACCAAATGTTGAACCTCACCAAACCTTGTTGTTGAAGATCTTAATTCCTTATGATATCAAGGACAATGATTGACTCCCCCTTAAGAAATCATAAGCTCAACACAAATTGTTAGAGATTCTCAATAGATCAAGTATTAGGAGAGAAATCATGAGCCTAGAACAAATAAGCATTCAAATGTATATTCAATTATTTCCTTAATACTCAAGTATTCATGGAACTAAAAAAAAGTATGAGCATTTGAATAGATGTTCAACATATGCATCAAATACTCACATTTCAAGAAATATTTGCAAAGTAGTTCCTAGGCATGTCTAAGGAATCATCAGTCTTCAAGCATCATTCTCAATTATCATCAAGTGTTATCAATCATCATCTAGCATTCACTATTTATTCTCAAGTAGTATTAATCAAGCATTTCCAGGAAATTCCCAAAAAAAATAGCAACTCAAGGAGAACTTAAAAAATGTCATCATTAAGCATTTTTAGTGAGTATTCTTCCAAATTATTTTCAAGCAGTCATTCATCCAAGTCATTTTAAACCAAGCATTGCAAGATGTATTCTCCAAATTATATATGAAATTGTCAATTCAATGAGAATTTTCACAAAAGGCATATCATTTTAATAAAGCATGACCAAAGCATTTTGCATTTATTGTAATCATGTATAAGAGTTATGATCAAATAAGCACAAACATGGTTACAAGAGATAACATGGCTATCTTCTTTAATCATGATTCCAATTTTGTTCATCAAAGTGGAAGCATGAGTTCAATATAGACATATACCCATTGAAAAAATATGCAACCATTGAAGTTCAAGGTACATGCAATATCTCAATAATTCATGATTCATGAGTGATATCAATTGTTATAGAATATTGAAAGTAAAGCACTCAACTCATGACTATATTCAAAGTGAACATTCAATCATCAATGAATACCAATTATCAAGATTCAAGAAAGAGATATTTAATCAAAGCACATTAGGCATTCATTGCTAACTAAAGCTATGGGCCATATTTTATTTGACATGTCAAGTTGTATATGGTGACCTATAAGCTAAATTTGGATTCACACAAAATCTTTAGATCATGTAAACGTTAAGTCTCAATGAAGACATAGTTAACATTTAAATGCATATTCAAAATAAATTTCAACTATGTCAACTCACAACATATGCCATGATCAAACTTGACAATTAAATTCATATTCAAATGCATAGCTCAAGTCAAGTTTTAGATTTCAAACCTTAAGGTCAAGCATAAAGAAAAATCATATAAGCATGTGTCTTGACCAAATAGTAGATAAACCAAGAATATTTTCATTAAGTTTGATGAGTTCATCTTAATCAAGTTTGTATGCACAATCAAGAAATCAATTTTGAAACAATCATTTAAGCACAAACTTAAAATNTAGTTAATATTTAAATGCATATTCAAAATAGATTTCAACTATGTCAACTCACTATTTATGCCATGATCAAACTTGACAAGTAATTTAATATTCAAATGCATAGCTCAAGTCAAGTTTTAGATTTCAAACCTTAAGGTCAAGCATAAAGAAAAATCATATAAGCATGTGTCTTGACCAAATAGTAGATAAACCAAGAATATTTTCATTAAGTTTGATGAGTTCATCTTAATCAAGTTTGTATGCACAATCAAGAAATCGATTTTAAAACAATCATTTAAGCACAAACTTAAAATATGTTTCAAGAATTGTTCCTAGGTTAGCATTTGAACATTTCAATTTTCATGAGAAGATATTTTCTATATAAGCACATGAAAATCTAATCGAATTAACAAATTCAAGAATTTATGAACAATTTCTCATATTTCTATTTTGTCATTGCAACTACATGAGAATTTAAGGAATCAATATGAGTCTCATGCTTGGGAATAGATAGATTTATTTCATCAAAAAGGATTTCCCATTTTTCAGCAAGTTTTGCAATTTCAAGAACATGTACTTGCACCAAATGATCATGAGAGTATTCATGTTGCATGTTTTTAAGAGTCAAGAATCATCTTTGAAAAAGAAAATATAGGGAAGAAACTATTGTAATGCACAAGATGTAAAGGAAAAAGACATTTTGAAACTCAAAACCTGTCCATTTTGGCTTTAGAGCACTCAAGAGTCAACTACATATCCCTTGGGTCTAGCAGCATTGTTTGCATTTTGTTCTACAATAGTCGACTAGCAATGTTGAAGAGTCAATTATGCTTGATTTCTGCATATTGAAAATCCAAAGAAAGGTGCAAAACATGCAATATTTTAAGGTATAATGATCTCAAAACATGGATTTGTGTGACAACAATTTAGAATTTCATTTCAACCATGTTAAAACATCATTTTAGACATGTATGATCAAAGATTCTTCAAGAAAAACATGTGACCTCAAATTTTGGCTTTTATTGCTCATTGTTCACAAATGCTAAATAGTTGAAATGCTCATTTGAAGAATCATGCCTTTAATATGCTCAAACATATTCAATTTACATCATGATGCATGACTATGACTTATAACATGTATAACAAGTATTTAAACAATGTTTAAGCATAATAAGCATCAAATTTAGCATTTTCTACAATTTTCCAGCATATGGACAAAAATGCCCTTGAGGTTATTCAAGCAATCATTTATAATAAGAACAAGATATAATGGCATTATCAACACAAGGTATGTTTGTTCAAGTTATATATCATTCAAATCATTATAATCTCAAGGATGCCAAACATTGCAAATAGATATGTTCTTTTGCTTGAAAAATTCCATCAATGTTAAATTATCACACTCAAAATCATGCTTAAGAAATCCCTTTCAATCAATTTCACCAATCATAAGAGAAATACCAAGCAACATCGAATTTGTGAAATTTATATAAATATATCAAATCAAGTTTGCTCAATCATGCTATGTAATTAAAAATAAAGAATTAATTTCAATCAAAGAGAATAAAAAGATTTCGCAAGAAAATCAATTGATAAATATTTAATCTTTCTTTACAAACTTTTTAACTTGAAACATTCAAAATTAGACTTGCTTTGTGAAAACTCATGAGCTCAATATCACTCAATTTTGTTTCATTAAGCTCTAAATGGTTTATGAAATGTGTAATGAGCATAATGAATCATGTTTATGCATGTCAAAGGTCATTGGCAAATATCTCACAATTATGTTCCAAAAATGCCCTTATGACCATTCAAGTTTACAAGCAAATATGCACATCCAATAAGATCAAGTCATAAGTATTTTTCATTATGCAACAAACTTGTTCAATTTATATATCATTCTAAACTTAAAGGATGGCAACATTTTTCTCATATAAACTCATTTTGCTTTAAAAGTACCAATTCAAGTAGTCAAAACTTTCAAGCTCATTATCAACCATCTTGAACTATTCAAACAAGTTCTAGAATGTAAATCAAGATTGTTCAAATGGTCGACTTATGTTAGGAACAAGGAAATCAAGGACAATTTTTTTTTAACTCAATTTTCCTTGTTTTAGGCTACTTGAATAAATGTGAGTGTAAGTCATCAAGTATGCTCATATTTCTATCACATATCCAACCTTTTATGTTTCAAAATTATGCTCAAAAATCATTTTTCCTTAAAGAAGTAGTATAGAAACAATGTCATAAATCATGAGGAAATTTCATAGAAACAATTTTCCATAATCAATCAATCTTCATAAAACAATTTTCTTAAAATAAGGATGATGACATATTCAAGATCAAATATAAGTACATACTCCATCTTTAGATTAATACTTCCTTGCAACTTATAGCATGTATCATATCAAAGCAAGTTGCATAGTCAAAATTTATCAACAAAGCTCAAAGAATTTTGCACTTAATATTCAAGCAAGAATAGGTAACCAAAGTTTTCAATTAAGAAGAGCAAACAATTTTAGAAATCAAGCTAAATCAATGAAACATTCAATAAATAAGCAATCAAAAATCTCATTTAAACAAACAAAAGAGTTTTAGCATAGAGATCACCCATTTTCCTTTATGTGTGACTCAAAAGCACTCATTCTTCAAGAATTGTTTCTCCTTGCTCTAGCAGACCTACAAGAGACAATTTTTCATTTGATCTTTGGTATCCAAATTGCTTTGGATCCTTGACAGTTAGTCTCGTTGCATAAAGTTCCTTTGGAACCCAAATTTTTCTAATTTTCTTCACATTTCTTTTTCTACACAATCATAGGATAGATGACCAATTCTATCACAAATATAACACCTAGATGATGCCTTAATAGAAATTTTCTTGAAGTATGTATTGCTACTTGAAGTTTCATTTTTCAAACTTTTGAGTGTAGCATTTTCTTCATTTACCCTTTGTAAGGCTTCAGTTTTGCTTTCCAATTCTAATTTTAGAGTTTCAAAATCTGTTTTTGAATGTTCCAATTCAATTTATANGACCTACAAGAGACAATTTTTCATTTGATCTTTGGTATCCAAATTGCTTTGGATCCTTGACAGTTAGTCTCATTGCATAAAGTTCCTTTTGGAACCCAAATTTTTCTAATTTTCTGCACATTTCGTTTCTTAGAGCAATCATAGGATAAATGTCCAGTTCTATAACATACAAAGCATCAAGGGGAGAAATCATTAGCATTTCTTATGAAATTTGTGCTCTTTCTTGATGATTCTTTTCTTAAATTCTTAAGAGCAGTATTTTCAGCAACTGCAACTTGTAAAGCATCTGTTCTGTTTTTCAACTCCAATTGTAGATTTTCAAAATCTATTTTTGAATGTTTTCATTCAATTTGTAGAAAATTTCTTTGCTCAAAAATAGAGTTGAAATCATGTCTTATCTTTTTCAAATCATTTTCAAGAGATACAACTTTTCTTTTCAAAGTTTTATATTTTGATGCAAGCTTTTCAAACTCATCATCGAGACATTCATATTCATCTTGCAGCTCATTAATTGAAATATCATAAGAAGTAAAATACATCTCGGATTCATCATCTCTGGCCATCAAGCACAAGTTTGATCTTTCTTCCACTTTCTCATTTAATAAATCTTCAAATTTTATTTTCATGTCAAAATTTCCTTTTTCCAAAAAATCAATTTGCTCTTGGTAAGCTTTAAAATCCTTTTCCAATTTTTCATTTTCTTTTTCCAAATCAATTTTTGTTTTCATCAAAAATTCATTTTCAACATCGAGTGTGGAAATGATTTTCTTGTTCTTTATATTCATTTTCTCAAAATCAAAAGCTAAATCCTCAAAAGCATCGTGTAATTCATTGAAAGCACATGAATTAAGTTCACATGATGAAGAAGTTACCTTTAACTTTTCAAGAGCCATGAAGCATAATTCAATTCGATTTGAGGATACATCTTTACTTGATTCCTTGTCTCCATTTGTCATGTTGCTTGTTGAGCATTGATTCTCGCAAGAGTTGTCTTTCAATTCCTTTTCCATATTTGTTTCTCCATGTAACTCTCCTAATTTTTGTCAAATTTCCTTGGCACTTTTACACATGAACACTTTATCATATTCTCTATAATCAAGTGCACAAATAAGAGTATGCATGGCCTTAGAGTTGATTTGAACTTTCCTTATTTCAGCTTCTGTCCACCTACTTCTATGTTTGGGAGTTTTCTCACCATTTACCGAATTTCTAATCATTGGAATGAAAGGACCATCGGTAATGACATCCCATACCTCATAGTCAATTGCCTTAATGTATATTGACATCCTAATACTTCAATATGAGTAATATGAGCCATCAAATAGAGGTGGCCTGTTTGTTGATTGTCCCTCAGAAATTACTGATTTTAGTTGAGCCATTTAGATCCTCCCAAAGGGTGTTAGACCTTAATAACAGGGAACTAGCTTTGATACCACTTGTTGGTCTCAATTATATGTGCTAGAGGGGGGTGAATAGCACTTTTTGGCTCTTTCAAAAATTGACCTCTAATTGGAGACAAATGCACTATAAAAGAAAGAACTTAAAAATGAATAAAAACTGAAAACAAAACAGACAAACACACAGCTATTTATAGTGGTTCGGTCCAAGACCTACATCAACTATCTTAATTATCCAACCAAGGATTTTCCTAACAAATCCACTAAGAACCGGTGAAATTCACAAGCTTTCACCAAGCTTTACAATGTCTTTTACCAGGCTTAGCCAAAACCTTTCATAATAGTTTTTACCGGGATCAACTAAAACCCAAAGTGGTTTTTCAAAGGCTCAACCACAACCTTTCACAATAGGTTTTCACGAGCTCAACCAAAACCCAAAGTGGTTTTTCAAAGGCTCAACCACAACCTACAACAATGGTTTTTCAAAAGATCAACCAAAACCCAACACCTAAATTTTCAAGGCTAAGTTAAAACCTTTAATACACTTAAGCAAACCTAGCTTGAAACAACCACTTAGAGTGACTCCCTCACTCTAAGAATACAAGAAGAGAGGTTAAAGAAAGTACCTATGATCACAAGTTAATCTAAATGGTACAAGATTGAGTGCAGAATACAAATACAAAATATGGGCATTTAAGTGCAGCAAGGAGCAGAGAAGATTTTCTGGTTTTTCAGCTCTTAATGACTCAAATCTCTTCCAAAACTTCCAAAAAACTTATTTCTAATTGTTGAAAGACCCTTTTATACTTGGAGATGCAACTCTATGGCAGTTTGGTAGTTTTATGTCCGTTGAAAATAGTTAAAGATGAGTTCTAGCTGCTAATCTGTCTTGTAGTGCTCTGGATCAATTTGCAGACAAAGAGCTCTTAGTCAACTGACTTGGTCTCTGGCAAAGAGCACTTAGTCGACTAACTTGGTCGACTAACTTGGTTCTATTTCTTAAACTCTTCAGCCCGCCATTCTTCCAATTTGAAACTTAGTCAACCAACATTCTTCCTTGTTTAACCAATAAGCTTCATTTTTGTTGATCAATCGTTTTTCTTTATTTTCATGGTCTTTGATATGCACAATTGGAATATTGATTTGTTATTTCCATATGACTTTTTGTCCTGCACACTTAGGTAGAAATGTTAGACACAAATGAATGGGAATATTTTGCTATCATCAAAAACATATAGAGTCATCATTCTCTATCACTTATTTTTAATGATCACAAAACACTCCAAGATTAATAATGCAATGTCTATGTTCAATATGAATTCTTTAAATCTTTATGCATAATGAGGTGTTCCCCCTTAGTCAATGCATCTACTTTTCTTTACATAATATTCAACAAAACCAAAATTAAGCATCACACACATAAATTAAACTTGAAGACCTATTTAACTCTATTTAACTTAGTCTTCCTTCTCTCCTTTTTCTCTTTCATCATTAAACAAGATATTCAAAACTCCCCCTTAATGAATGCATCAAGATTTTCCTTTAATCTTTAAATCAAACTTTAATGAATGAGAATCATAAGCACTTATACACCTAAGTCATACAAGCTTATAGATATAGTTCAATAACTTCAAGAGTCAAGCTTGTGTCTATGCAAGAACAAATGTATGGGAGTTAAATCATTTCAAGAATTTGTCAAATATTACTCAAATAATGTTCAAGCAAATTTGATCATTTTGTCATAAT